>NC_079230.1:1877115-1897115 GCF_029633865.1 Lampris incognitus | reverse complement strand
CCACGCTCCGTGTCTCAGCCTATCCCCACGCTCCGTGTCTCAGCCCAACCCACGCTCCGTGTCTCAGCCCAACCCCACGCTCCGTGTCTCAGCACAACCCCACGCTCCGTGTCTCAGCCTATCCCCACGCTCTGTGTCTCAGCCCAACCCCACGCTCCGTGTCTCAGCCCAACCCCACGCTCCGTGTCTCAGCCCAACCCCACGCTCCGTGTCTCAGCCTATCCCCACGCTCCGTGTCTCAGCCCAACCCCACGCTCCGTGTCTCAGCCCAACCCACGCTCCGTGTCTCAGCCTATCCCCACGCTCCGTGTCTCAGCCCATCCCCACGCTCCGTGTCTCAGCCCAACCCCACGCTCCGTGTCTCAGCCCAACCCCACGCTCCGTGTCTCAGCCTATCCCCACGCTCTGTGTCTCAGCCCAACCCCACGCTCCGTGTCTCAGCCCATCCCCACGCTCCGTGTCTCAGCCCAACCCCACGTTCCGTGTCTCAGCCCAACCCCACGCTCCGTGTCTTAGCCTATCCCCACGCTCCGTGTCTCAGCCCAACCCACGCTCCGTGTCTCAGCCCAACCCCACGCTCCGTGTCTCAGCCCAACCTCACGCTCCGTGTCTCAGCCTATCCCCACGCTCCGTGTCTCAGCCCAACCCCACGCTCCGTGTCTCAGCCCAACCCCACGCTCCGTGTCTCAGCCCATCCCCACGCTCCGTGTCTCAGCCCAACCCCACGCTCCGTGTCTCAGCCTATCCCCACGCTCCGTGTCTCAGCCCAACCCCACGCTCCGTGTCTCAGCCTATCCCCACGCTCCGTGTCTCAGCGCAACCCCACGTTCCGTGTCTCAGCCCAACCCACGCTCCGTGTCTCAGCCCAACCCCACGCTCCGTGTCTAAGCCCAACCCACGCTCCGTGTCTCAGTCCATCCCCACGCTCCGTGTCTCAGCCCAACCCCACGCTCCGTGTCTCAGCCTATCCCCACGCTCCGTGTCTCAGCCCAACCCCACGCTCCGTGTCTCAGCCCAACCCCACGCTCCGTGTCTCAGCCCAACCCCACGCTCCGTGTCTCAGCCCATCCCCACGCTCCGTGTCTCAGCCCAACCCCACGCTCCGTGTCTCAGCCCAACCCCACGCTCCGTGTCTCAGCCCAACCCCACGCTCCGTGTCTCAGCCCAACCCCACGCTCCGTGTCTCAGCCCCACATCAGGGACACACAGCCACCATATGGTGATGATGCTGAATGTGTTTCGGTATACAGAGTTGTCTCAGTGTCCACTTTTCCGTTGTACTGTTTGATGATGTTTGTTTTCTTTTATTTCTTAATCCGTCCCCTCGCTGTCTTGTGTGTCCGGTGTAACCCCGGTACCCCGCCCTGGAACTTCCAGGCTGGAAGACCTGCTCACACCGTCCTGCTGAGCTGTCGGTTTATCCTGGTTCTGTTTATCTCTGTGCAGCTTTCTTCGTCTGAATGCACAGTAAGGACAGAACGAGTCACTACCGTGTGTCTGTGGAACCCCCAGAGACTGGACCCGCAATGTAGGACTATGCTAGTGAACCCCCCCCCCCCGAAAACACGGACACACACGCGCGCATGCGCGCACATAAACACACATTCAAACACACGCGCGCACACACAATCACTCTCAACAACGCGCAAGCGCGCACAACACACACACAGAAACACGCGTGCACACAAACACGCAGTTACAAACACGCACGCGCATACACACAAACGCACGCACGAACACACTCATACACATGCACTGCGCGCACACAAACGCGTGCGCTTACAAACGCGCGCGCGCACACACACACACACACACAAAACAACACAGCAACATTCGCACAGCACAGACACGTGACATTACATGACATGACATGACATGACATGACATGACATGACATTACAGTCATTTAGCCGACGCTTTTATCCAAAGCGACTTACAGTAAGAGCATCGTGTAACGTAGGAGACCGGGAGAACTACTGGTCATCAGAGGTCATAGTGCATCTAAACAAGCATCTCAGAGCAACACCAGTGCTACAGTAAAAGCGCCAGAAAGAGGTTTTTGTGTTTTAAATGAGTGAATACAATAAGTGTTAAGAACAAGTAACAGGGTACCAGTAGTTCTAGAAGAGGTGAGTTTTCACCCTGCGCTGAAAGATGGGCAGGACTCCGCTGTCCTAACATCAGTGGGGAGTTCAGTCCACCACTGTGGGCCAGGACAGAACCGAGCCGGGACCGGGTCGATCAGCAGCAGGGGCCTCTGAGCGACGGGGCAACCAGGCGACCCGAGGCAGCAGAGCCAAGTGGTGGTGGGGGGGGGGGGGTGTAGGGCCTGACCATGGCCTGGAGGTAGGAAGGAGCAGGAACACACAAACACAAATCTACACACATAAACGCAAACACAGACACAAGAGACACACGCACGCGCGCACAAACAAACACAAAGAAACACACGCAGTCACGCGCGCGGACATACACAAAACAACACAGCAACATTCGCACAGAACAGACACACAAACACAAATCTACACACATAAATGCAAACACACACACACGCACACACACACACACACACGCGCGCACACAAACAAACAAACAAACAAAGAAACACACGCAGTCACACACACACAAAACAACACAGCATGATTCGCGCAAAACACAGACACAAACACACGTCTACACACATAAATGCAAACACACACACGCACACACGCACACATACACACGCGCGCACTCTGTCTGATTCGAGCAGTTTCCTTCTCTGTCTACCTGGTGACAGATGACGAGGCGTCGCAGCATTAATCTGATTGGTTCCCACAAACTGAAGGCGAGACTCGGAGAGAGGACTCTCCCTAAAGTCTTCAACTTTCAGCCCGTCCGTCAGAAGTCACGCCGGTCCTGTTGTGAAGATGAAGGTGTCACAGACCCTCCTCATCCTCTCATGCCTGCTTGGTGTTAGAGGAGGCAGTAAGTAGCTGATGTGTGTATTTGTGATGAAATGCTGCCTTGCTTGTGAGCTGCTGCCCCATGTGAAGACCATCTAGCTGCAGCAGGTTTAAGCTGCTGCAGCTGGAACCCGGTGCGTGTCCGGCATGGACCCTGTCCTGTCCTGTCCTGTCCTGTCTTGTCCTGCCTGTCCTGCCTGTGTGCTGTCCTCCTCCTCCTCCTCCCAGCACCAGCCGACAGCCAGAGGCTTCGTCATGCACCATGGCGGTAGACGAGCGGCAGGTGCTTGGTGTGGAAGGAAAGAAACGTGTGTTTTTCTTGCTTGTGTCCGCAGTGCTCCATAAGGACGTGCACGTCGTTGGCTGCTCGGACACTCGGGGAGAGGACGTGTATACGCTGGATGGCGAAGAGATGTGGTACGCGGACTTCGTCAAGAAGGAGGGGGTCGAGCCTCAGCCTCCGTTCATAGACCACATGACCTACCAGGAGGGCGCGTATGAGCAGGCTGTGGCTAATCAGGGCATCTGCAGACAAAACCTGAAGGTGGCTCAGCAGGCCTACAAGAACCCACCGCTGAAACTCGGTAACCCACACTAGTTGTTCCCCTCTAGTCGGAGCCCCGCTGCCCAGCAGCGTTCAGCAGCTATGGGCCGACAGCTCGGGTCATTTGTTGGAGGGGGCGGAAGTAGGAGATAATGAGTGTTCGTCCCACAGGAAACAGCTGTATCAGCTGCAGATGTTGTACACGAGGGCGAAGGGGCCCGTCTTAGCAGCTGTGGCAGATCATGCGGTACACACGGCACAGCTTCCTAGTCCAACTGAAGGCAGCAGAGTAAATCCACCACCCTTCAGATGTTCTCATCACCGACGGGTTAAAATACATGCTCGGTATCGTCAACACCGGTACCGAGAAGTCCAACGCCATATTACATGGTTATTTAGCAAATGTGTCTGAGTAGTGAGAAATCAAAGCTGGTCAGATTGTTATTGACCTCTTTTAGTGACAAATACACGTTTTAATACGAGCTGGTGTTTATCGTCTTACACAAGTTTAATGACGGCAAATGAGCTTTAGTGCCAGAAGCCTCCTCCAGTACCTCACATTAGTGAGAAATAACAGATTTAATTCCGCCATTTCACCTTTTCACTGGTGTCCAACTGGTGAGGGATCAGATTTGGGGGCGCAATGGCTGATGGGACTGTTAATGTTAGATTTAAAATAAGATTCAGTGATGTTGTGTTCATGTTGTGCTTGTTGTGTTGTTTGTCTGGGGGTTCGACTTGGACTAAATAGAAGACCATTTACTGACCGACTGACTGACTGACTGACTGACTGTAGGACATGACTCGGACTGATGTCACCGGTTGTGACGTCAGGGGCCATCGTCGTGTTGTTGTCAGTTGTCGTTTGCTCTGGGCGTTGTGTAAATAAAGAGCACTCCCGGGGTCGTGCGGTGTATGGGGCACGGCAGCCGCGGTTAGAAGGAGACGTCTGCTTCCACGCCGGCTCACCTCAATATCTTTTATACGTGAGATATTAGATTTAATTAGTGTTTCATCTGTGAAACATGACCATTCATTCCAGATGTTTCCTTGGTTGGACAGATGTTTTAATTAGAGATTGAAGATTTAATTCCAGATGTTTCTTTGGTTGAACAGATGAGCCTCACTCCACCGTCTACACCAAAGACGTGGTAGAAATCGGAAAGGAGAACCACCTCATCTGTCACGTGACCGGGTTCTACCCTGCACCGGTCCAAGTCTACTGGACCAGAAACAACCAGAACGTGACAGGAGGAATCAGTCTCAACACTCCCTTCCCCAACAGCGACGGCACCTTCAACCAGTTTTCCATACTGACGTTCACACCAGAGCTGGGCGACATCTACAGCTGCAGCGTGGAGCACCGAGCGCTGAGCCAATCTCTGACCCGGGTCTGGGGTGAGGAACCCTGATGCATTCCCTCACACACTCCTGTTCTCACACACCTGAGCTCAGAACACAGAGACTTTAGAACAAGTCCTCTATCACCTTCATAGAGTCCTGTAGTACATCTGATCCTAGAGCTGAAAAATCTCCTCCTCTGGCTCCGCTGATCAAATGAACATACACCTGATTCCATGTCGAGGTGACCGAGGGTTCCTGTGCAGTTTTTATTTATATTACAACCAAGATACACCTTGGACTTTACAGCACCGCCACAAACTAGATGGCAGCGTGGTGCATGTTACACCACAGCATGCAGACAGAGCAGGTGGCAAAGTAAAATAATCACGTCTACCTTCTCTCCAGTGATGGGCGGACTGATTCTTTCCACAGAATCGGTTCCTTAGAGTTGCTACATGTAAATGTATGGAACCTTTCGAGTTTTGACACTTTTTGCAAAATATGGCGTCCGTTTGTCCACGACACTGCGTTATAGTGCATGCACGTTCCACAGCGAGTGCTGCCCGCCCCACCAAACTTCTCTGCAGTGCATCCACAGTCATCACGTATAAGTTTAACAACTTTAATAAAGATCGAATATTCATTTTAATGTATTGATTCAGGATTTCATGTGTGTGTAGGTAGGCTATGTAAACTCAGCACGCTGTTACAGAAATGTCACTGACCAATGACCTGTCGTTCTTTTTGAGGGACAAGTAGCAGACGTCCTAGTTTGAGAGAGAAGTTCGTTTGATCTCCTGCAGTTTAAGCTTCCATCTGTCTCGACTCGAGTCCGAGTCAGTCGCTTCTCGTTCACTCATACCTCCCAGTTCGAGAGCCCGGTCCATTTGATCTCGGTCAGTGAGTAGCTGCCAGGCTGTCTCGACTTGAGTCATTCACTCATTGACGTCCTCGTTCAAGACAAGGATTCCCGTTCATTCACTGGTTGTCCCGCTTCCTATGTCTTGAGCGACTGCACCGCCGTAGCAGGCAGCAAGCAGGAGGGCGAATACCCGATGATAACAGCGATTGGGCGTGGTCAGTATGAGTGGGCGTGGTCAGTATGAGTGGGGAAAAGTCGGGTTCGACAGGCTGACCCGGTACATACCGGACACTAAAAAGATTCGTTCGTTCATTTTCGCCTACCACTAATTCTGTCATATTCGCTGGTCAGAAAGGCACTGAACAGAAGGTTAGCAATGGAAGTGGTTTTGCTAGCTAAGTACAAAGCTCATTTGGTTTGCATTACTGAGAATAAGAGAATGATAACGGAGAGGAGAAGGTGTGTAGACGGGTGGACGTGTTGAGGCACGTTCGCTAAATATGAGACGGAAAGACAGCAGGTAAACAGCCAGATAAACCAACCACAGCTCCCGAGGTGTCGACAGGAACCCTACGGTCACACTGACAGACCATAAGTCAGGCTAAGTGTGTGTGTGTTGGAGTGAGGCTCAGGCCGCGTTGCTCCTCCGAACCCGAACCGAGCCCGATGCAGTTAATGTAAGCTGAAGCACGGAAGCACCAAAATACCTGCATGGCTTTTGGTAGTTTTAAACTCCCAAATTTTGTTTAACGTCCTCCACCCTTAGTAGCTAGGCTACTTGTTTAACGTCCTCCACCCTTAGTAGCTAGGCTACTTGTTTAACGTCCTCCACCCTTAGCTAGGCTACTTGTTTAACGTCCTCCACCCTTAGCTAGGCTACTTGTTTAACGTCCTCCACCCTTAGCTAGGCTACTTATTCTGTCCCCTGCGTGCGTGGCTCTACACGAAGTGACAGAAAGCTAAACAGATGTGCTAGGCACTGAAAGGGTTAATGATGACTCAGACGTGGAAGTAAAGTTGAAGGCTGTTTACTTGTTAATCTTCAAGTTGCTTTCTTACAATGCCAAAACTCTGTGAAAGTGAAAATAAATACAGAAGAAAATTTTCTTAATGTACATAAAAAGAGTGTAGAAATGTAAATACTTGCTTATTACAACAAAACTAGACAGATGGCTGCACTAAATGTGACAAACAAGGGTTTAGGTAACTATCTATAAAGCTTTACAAGTATTAAATAAAACAACAAAATATTCATCAATCCTTATCTATAAATATGTAACATATATTATAAACTTACGAACAAAGCTTCTCCAAGGCTCAACACCGGCGGATGCCATGGATTAAACAAAGAATGCTCTGGAGCACATTACCACGCAGATCTCAAAAACAACATGGCTGGTCTGAACTATGACCCTAACCATGTGATCGCAAATGACCAATAGGAAACAATGACTTTAAAACGACAGCAGTCTTTAAAATAACCACGAGGAGGCACGACAATGCTCTTCACCTACATGTATAAAATTACACTACTTTCACTGCCTGAAACAGCCTGTGTTGGGTTCAGCATTGTCACGTAAACTCTAGCGTTATATGGTCACCAGAAGAACTCGAGGCCGACGTGACCGAACCCGAACGTTATTTCTAAATTATTGTCTGAACCCGGCCTCTAAAGGGTGTGTGTGTGTGTGTGTGTGTGTGTGTGTGTGTGTGTGTGTGTGTGTGTGTGTGTGTTCTTTTTAGAAGTGGAGCAGAACCAGCCGGGTATTGGACCCTCGGTGTTTTGTGGATTGGGTCTGACGGTGGGTCTGCTGGGTGTGGCTATCGGAACATTCTTTCTCATCAAAGGAAATGAATGCAACTAAAATCTTCATCCCGATCCTGATCCTGATCCTGAATCTGATCCTGAACCCAAAGCTGAACCATAACCTCAGATCTTTCCTGAAACCAAAGATGCTGAAAGTTCATCATTGTATTAATTAAGCAGTATGCTAATGAGCGAACAGATGAGCAGCCCGACAAGCAGCAGATGAGCTCAGAACACAACATGCAGTCGGACGACAGGAGCGAAGAGCTTCTGAATCAAGACCCCACATGAAGATCCAGTAAACCACCTGGTCTAGAAATATAAAGATACTTTAGCATCGGCCACACTGCTGTAAAACTGAATAAAAACAATGAATGAAAATCTGCAGTTTATTCATGAGATGATGATGAGGATGACGTGAATCATTTACACTCCACAAACAACCTATTGTGTCTTGATACACTTGGCCTATCAGTACTAGTTAATACAGTAGTGATAATAACAGTAATAAACTTGATTCCTATCTATTCGACAAGCCAAAGTCCCGCAGTATGCAGTGCGCCTTCAGTAAAATGGCGGCCTTGGTGGGCTACTTGGCTGTGGTAGTGACGGACTAGCGGAGTGGACACGTGGTGACAGGCTGGAAGTATCATCGGATACTTTTCCTGGTCTGAGATGTCAGCTGAGTGGACACGACCGCCAAATCTCATCAACCCCTCCTCGTCAATGAAGGGGTCCAATGTCTTTAGAAGGCTTTGCCGTGAAACCTTCCCCTCCTGTGTCAGAGTCTTGAACTCTTCTGTATATGTTTCTTGCTGTACAGCTTTTATGATAGATGTCTTGGCTTGTGAACGTTCTGTGGCGCAAGGCTGTCTATAGCTGTGCCAGCCTTTGCAGTCATCTGTGTGTGACCTGTTGGAGAATGACCTTGCTATGTGAGTAAGTGTTGTAATACCTCTCAAGAGAGACTTCCAGCTTGAGAAGCGCTAAAACCTGTGTGACCCGAGGGGCTGCTCTGTGGTCTTGGTTACAGGTGTTGTCACCAGGGGTCGAATCTCGCCATCTAGATCTGGTTCGGAACTTGCCAGCTTTCTCTGCTTTTGCATAACTCGAGCTGCAGGATGAGGAGAATGCAAAGCTTGGATCATTTCTGATCTTTGCTTGGTTGCAGACGAACCTCGCAAAGAAGATGAAGGGTGGAAAAGGGACGCAATGGTCTTCTTTGTACTTAGAGCCTTGGGTGATCCATCTCTCCTGTGCTGTGTGGGAGCTTTTCGACTATGGGATTAACTCCCCGTGCTGTGTCGAGGTATGCGAGTCCAGGTAGGAGCCCACCAGACTTTGCCAACTCCACTTCCAGGAGTACATCTCCTAACTCTCTTAGTTGACGAGCAACTTTTTGGAGGTGTGAGGGAAGTCTTCAAGATGTTTAAAAAGAGCGTCCTCAATCACCTCAGGGCATCCATAGCAGTCTTCTAGGCGCCGCCATATCATGTTGACACCTGCTGATGGGTTGTGAACATGAACTAACATAATCCGTTTTGCTTGTAGTGATGATTCTGGGCCGAGCCATTTAGTACGTAGGTCGAGTTCCTCACTAACAGTCAGGTGGAGATCTCTTATGATGTTTTGAAACGATGTTTTCCAAGCCCAGCAGTTTTCTGGTCTGTCGTCAAAGTTCAACAGCCCAGAGCTCGCCATCTCTTTTCGGACCAGGTATCTTACCAAGTCGGGTGTTTGTGGTGGCGCAGAGACAGTTTCTTTCGAAGGATGCTTTTGAGACAAAGGAGGAGAGTGAGACGCAGGAGGAGAGGATAAATATATTTGCCTTACATTACTCAACTGGTCTGGTCTCTCACTTTTTACATGCATCGCTCCCCAGATATTTTTTTGAGTTGTAATGAGGAGGTTGACTTTAGTGATTGTGGTCTGGGTCTTTGGAGGGTGACTGCTCTGTCTGTATATCTGAATATGGCTGAAGAGGATGTTGTGCCAGAGAGTGAGTCTGTACATACTTATTAGTGCGTCGAGCTCTTTCATCATGAGTAACTGGTGCCTGTGTCGGCTCATCAAGTCGTCCTCCTTCGAGAGGTGGGGAAACGTCACGCCAAACGCGCCCACCAGCTAGATTATTCCCCAAGCCTTATTCAGATGAATACTGAAATCACCAAGAGTTAGAATCTCATCAGAGTGAGTAACAAGGCCTGAGACAAATTCTTCAAGAAATAACGAGTAACAGCCAGGAGGCTGATAGAGTATCACAATTTGGACTGAGCCGAGTCTCTTCATGGCTGAGGGAGATGGACCAAGAATCTACTACTACTTTCGGCTGCTCCCGTTAGGGGGCGCCACAGCGGATCATCCGTTTCCATTTCTTCCTGTCCTCTGCATCTTCCTCTGTCACACCAGCCACCTGCATGTCCTCCCTCACCACATCCATAAACCTCCTCTTTGGCCTTCCTCTTCTCCTCTTCCCTGGCAGCTCCATATTCAGCATCCTTCTCCCAGTATACCCAGCATCTCTCCTCCACACATGTCCACACCATCTCCATCTTGTCTCTCTTGCTTTGTCTCCAAACCGTCCAACTTGAACGGTCCCTCTGTTACAACCCCGGCTCAAGGGCCGTAACAAAAGAAGGGAGACAAGTCGAGGGTTACAATAATAATAAAAATATTCAATAATAAAAAAAAGATGAATAAAGTTCAAAAAACAATGTGCTGGTCGGAGAGAGGAAGCAGTGAGATCCAGAAGTGTCAGGAAGCGCACAGATCCCCCGGAAGCCTCCCCGGAGCACGGGAACAACAAAGTGCGAAAACTGCCAACCTGAAACTGAACAGAGACAAAGGCAGCAGGCAGGAAGAGGAGGCCGTAACCCCCCCCCCCCCCCCAAATCGAGGACCATAAAGGGCCCGAAACTAACAGGCACAACAACAAAACAAGCAAGACACAAACAAATCAAACCAAGTAAAAAAACCAAACAAACAAAATACTGGCCTGACCTGGGACAACCTCCGCCCCCTCCAGTCACCTCCCCTGGCAGACTCCCCACCCCTCAGCAACCAAGGGCCCTAGGAAGCAAATTTAAGAGGGGCGAGAGAGGCAGAGGACGGAGACAGAGGAGGTAGGGAGACAGAGACAGACAGGACAGTACAAACACACAACACAGAACACAAATACTAGCTGTGCCCTGACCCAACTCAGGGAGCAGGGGCATGGGAAAGAGCATCCACCACAACACTGTCCTGCCCCTTAATGTGACGCATGTCCAAGTGGTACGCCTGCAAAAACAGGCACCACCCATGACCCTCTGATTTGGGCACAGCATGGACCTCAGGAACACAAGGGAGTTATGGTCTGTATAAACCACTAACGGAACGACCCCTGACCCCACATAAATCTCAAAGTGGATCAGCGTAAGCGCCTCCTTCTCGATCATCGAGTAGTTTAGCTGGTAGGTGTTGAACTTTTTAGAGAAAAAACTAATGGGTCGATCCACCCCCGAACCATCTGCCTGCAGCAGCACAGTACCAGCCCCAACGTTGCTGGTTTCCACCTGGAATGAAAACGGAACATCGAATCTAGGCACAGCTAGAACTGGACCCGAGGTCAAAAGTTATTTAACATTCTCAAATGCCAGCCGACATGATCGATCCCACTCAAATTTGTCCTTAGCCTTAAGCAAACTAGTCAGGGGAGCCACAACCATGGAAAGTTCCGACAGAACCCACGGTAGTAACCCCCCAACCCTAGAAAGTGTTGAAGCTCTTTCATGGTCGACGGGACAGGGTACAGATCGATAGCGGCCACTTTTGCGCGCACTGGACACACCTGACCCTGTCTAACCACCTTACTGAGGTATGTCACGGTGGCCTGACACATCACGGTCAGAAGATACGTACATGCTGCCTGACTTCGACCGGGGTAGTGGACCAACACAGTCAATGATCAAGTGCTCAAAAGGTGTACTGATAGCAGGGATAGGATAGAGTGGAGCATGCTTTATTACCCGATTAGGTTTTCCAGTCAACTGGCAGGTATGGCACGTTCGAATATAGGCAGAAATATCAGCCTTTAACCGAGGCCAATAGAAATTACGCAAAATGTGATCATGCATTTTCTTAACACCCAGATTACCCGCCATGTCATGCAAAGCCTGCAAGACGTTCTTTTGGAACGCATGGGGCACTACAATCTGGACGACCGGATCTCTAACAAAACAATCCCCATGAGGAACCTATTTCCTTACTAGTAACTGATCTTGGAGGTAATAGCCACCAGCAGCACTCTCTACCTCACCAGCAGAGAGAACCTGGTCAAACAAGTCTGCTAATTTAGGGTCAGCTTTCTGTTCTCTGACGAGGTCATCTCGAGTAACTGAACCGGGAAGTTTAGACAGGTGATCACTGGAGTTATCATCCACTGGACAAGGGACCACCAGAGGACCCACAGCAGCCGCGCGACTCATAAAGCGTGTTACAGCACAAGCTGGAAAAACCCCAGGGAAACACTTCTCACTCTCATCCGTGCAGAGGGGGACAGACGAAACAACCAGAGGTGGGGAAACGTCACGCCAAACGCGCCCACCAGCTAGATTATTCCCCAAGCCTTATTCAGATGAATACTGAAATCACCAAGAGTTAGAATCTCATCAGAGTGAGTAACAAGGCCTGAGACAAATTCTTCAAGAAATAACGAGTAACAGCCAGGAGGCTGATAGAGTATCACAATTTGGACTGAGCCGAGTCTCTTCATGGCTGAGGGAGATGGACCAAGAATCTACTACTACTTTCGGCTGCTCCCGTTAGGGGGCGCCACAGCGGATCATCCGTTTCCATTTCTTCCTGTCCTCTGCATCTTCCTCTGTCACACCAGCCACCTGCATGTCCTCCCTCACCACATCCATAAACCTCCTCTTTGGCCTTCCTTTTCTCCTCTTCCCTGGCAGCTCCATATTCAGCATCCTTCTCCCAGTATACCCAGCATCTCTCCTCCACACATGTCCACACCATCTCCATCTTGTCTCTCTTGCTTTGTCTCCACACCATCCAACCTGAGCTGTCCCTCTAATATACTCCTTCCTAATCCTGTCCTTCTTCATCACTCCCAGTGAAAATCTTATCATCTTCACCTCTGCCACCTCCAGCTCCTCCTCCTGTCTTTTCATCAGTGCCACTGTCTCCAAACCATATAACATAGCTGGTCTCACTACCATCTTGTAAACCTTCCCTTTAACTCTTGCTGGTACCCTTCTGTCACACATCACTCCTGACACCCTTCTCCACCCACTCCACCCTGCCTGCACTCTCTTCTTCACCTCTCTACTGCACTCCCCGTTACTTTGGACAGTTGACCCCAAGTATTTAAACTCATACACCTTCATCACCTCCACTCCTTGCATCCTCACCATTCCACTGTCCTCCCTCTCATTCATGCATATGTATTCCGTCTTGCTCCTACTGACTTTCATTCCTTTTGTCTCCAGTGCATACCTCCACCTCTCCAGGCTCTCCTCCACCTGCACCCTACTCTCCCTACAGACCACAATGTCCCCAGCAAACATCATAGCCCACGGAGACTCCTGCCTGATCTTGTCCATCAACCTGTCCATCACCATTGCAAACAAGAAAGGGTTCAGAGCCGATCCTTGATGTAATCCCACCTCCACCTTGAACCCATCTGTCATTCCAACCACACACCTCACCACTGTCACACTTCCCTCATACATATCCTGCACCACTCCTACATACTTCTCTGCAACTTCTGACTTCCTCATACAATACCACACTTCCTCTCTCGGCACCCTGTCATAAGCTTTCTCTAAATCTACAAAGACACAATGCAACTCTTTCTGGCCTTCTCTATACTTCTCCATCAACACTCTCAAAGCAAACATCACATCTGTGGTGCTCTTTCATGGCATGAAACCATACTGCCGCTGCTGCTGATCATCACCTCTCCTCTTAACCTAGCTTCTATTACTCTTTCCCATATCTTCATGCTGTGGCTGATCAACTTTATACCTCTGTAGTTGCTACAGTTCTGCACATCGCCCTTGTTCTTGAAAATCGGTACCAGTATGCTTCTTCTCCACTCCTCAGGCATCCTCTCACTTTCCAAGATTGTGTTAAACAATCTAGTTAAAAACCCCACTGCCGTCTCTCCTAAACACCTCCATGCCTCCACAGGTATGTCATCAGGACCAACTGCCTTTCCACTCTTCATCCTCTTCGTAGCTGCCCTCACTTCCTCCTTGCTAATGTATAAGTATCTCAAAATTGTACTCAAGCACAGTACTTGACTAAACGTACGTAGTTGTGAGATTTTTATTTTCAACAGCATTGAAAATACAAAGAAAGAAAGTGCAGAACAAGAGGTCTTGCTTGTTATCAGCCAACACCAGAGACAGATATACCGGTGCAGGTGGTCACACAGGGACTTCAGCAATGTTGCCTAACGAGAAAGAAGAAAGAGGGTAGAAAAACCCTGATCAACAACAATTTACTTTAAGTAGCAATCCCATTAGTTGTGAGATTTGCGGCTGTATGTCACAACAACAACAACAACCCTGACAAAGCAGCAGCAGCAGCAGCAGCAGCAGCAGCAGTAGTAGCAGCAGCAGCAGTAGCAGTAGCAGCAGTAGCAGTAGCAGCAGCAGCAGCAGCAGCGGCGGCGGCAGCGGCAGCGGCGGCGGCGGCGGCGGCGGCGGCGGCGGCGGCGGCAGCAGCAGCGTGGTGCTGGGCAGTGGATTAGTGGAAGTACGGCACCGTTTGCGGTTCAGCACATGTCTTTGTAAACACATGACAGTAAAATCAGTTGTCTTGTCTCTTCAAGTCTTTACTTCCTCACCTTCCACACAACTGCTGCTGCATGACTGCAAGAGCGTCCTGGCCCTGCAACAACCCCTGTCTGGATGTCACCCGCCACTCATGCTGCTGCACCCAGGCCTCCCGAGGACACTCCTGCAGGCTCTGACCCGGCTCCATGTGTGCTTTTAGCTACACAAGGTCGATTCCAGAATCCTTAAGTAACACCCGGCAGACTTTATTGCTGCGTAGGTATTGATACGCCTCCGAGCTTTTTAACTTGCTCATCACCTCACCATCACAGGCGACGGACTCAGCAAAGTAGCTAAGAATGCTACCGTCCGTGATACGAGGCCACTTCTTCTTCACGTCATCTTCCCGACCACCTATTACGGAGGGCAAAGCTGTTCTCGTTTCACCCTCTGGGAGCGGCGTGAGCTGGTGTTCCCAAGTCAGTAGCTCATCTGGCTGGCTAGATCTTCATGAATGAAGGACATGCCGTACAAATCGCTCTAAGAAAGACGGTTAGCGGACCGTTACCGTGGTTGGTTGTTCTGTTCTGTTGTGTGTGTGTGTGTGTGTGTGTGTGTGTGTGTGTGAGTCAGTGACCCCGCTGACTTGTAACCAACCCGTTGGTTTATTAACACCAAACAGCGTGCTCACATGACGCCCGTAATCTTGCTTAGTGTGCCTGGTAAGGACGAACTAGTAGATCACAGAGCACGTCAATAGACACACACACACACACACACACACACACACACACACACACACACACACACACACACACACACACACACACCTAGAGGCACGGTGGCTCGTGGTGGACAAACAGTACAATCATGGAGTCAGATGATTACATGCCTCACCTTGAGCTCACGCCTCTCATATAAAACACAATAACACCGCGCAATGTAAACATTACAACACGCTTCTATGTGGTTTTATGACTTCAGTAAACAGCCCCCCCCCCCCCGTGAGGCTACTCCTGGATAAAGTTACAACGACCCAACTGTAAATCAAGATGGACGAATACATCACTTTAAGAAGTAGGCATAGTCATAAACCATGGACTCACCATAAGTGCATAAGTGGAACGACTTAATGCACATATTCAGTTAACGTTACATAACGTGCTGCACATTGGTGACTCTCACATGAACCACGTCATACACAGGAAGGGTTCTCCATAGCTCCCTTCTCCTCCTGTATGTCGTCCCGTTGGACTGGAGGACGTAAGGGCGTGGCTCCTTGCTCCTCTTCTTTACAGTCTCATGTTGCTCGTATCCTTTGGGGGTCTGCATACGAACCACCTGTCCTCTGTTAAAGGCTGTAGTGGGCGACTTGACTGGTCGTACTGGTGTTTTAGAGTGAGCCTTTTGTTGAGGAGCTGGGCGCTGACTCGCCGGGTGTCCTTCGGAACCGGTTCCAGTAGTTCGGTACACACTGGAATGGCTGTGCGTGTCTGCCTTGGCATCAGACGTTCAGCAGGGGAGCCCAGTGTTGAAATTGCGGGGGATGTTTCTGAGATTCGGGAGATTGAAGAAGACGTCAGATTCATCTCTATGGGATTTCTCCATCAGCTGCTTGGTACTGCGGACCGCTCTCTCTGCGAGCCCGTTGGATTGTGGGAATTCGGGACTGCTGGTGGTATGGACAAAATCCCATTGTTTGGCAAAATTCTTGAAACGCTGACTGGTGTATTGCCCAGCATTGTCAGAGAAGAGGGTGTGCGGTATGCCATGGTCCGAAAAGTGTCTTTTCAATTTGGATATCACAGCTGATGATGTTAGGTCACGGAGAAGGTCAAATTCGAACCAGCCAGAATATGAATCTACGAACTCTTGGTAGCGTTTGCCACGCCATTCGAACATGTCTGTGGCTACTATGGACCATGGGAGATCTGGAACTGACTGGAGT
This sequence comes from Lampris incognitus, assembly GCF_029633865.1. Taxonomy (NCBI): domain Eukaryota; kingdom Metazoa; phylum Chordata; class Actinopteri; order Lampriformes; family Lampridae; genus Lampris; species Lampris incognitus. The sequence goes on along the minus strand of NC_079230.1, from coordinate 1,880,892 downwards.
TGCAGAGGTTCCTTTTGCTGGCGGGACCTGGTGCTCTTACATACTGCTCATGTGAGTAGCTCTTCGGTGATGTCGTTTGACATTGCCGGCCAAAATATGATGCCTCTAGCTCTGCACTTAGTTGCTTCAACACCTGGGTGGCCTTTGTGCATGATGTTGATGTACTCTGCGCAGAGACTGGGGAATGACTGTTTTGTGGCCTTTCATGACGATCCCTCCCTCCACTGTGAGTTTGTCTCCCTCCATAGGGGAAGAAAGGAATGACAGCAGGCTTGAGCTGGCTTTCTCTGGTGGGCCATCCTCTTTGAATGACTGCACCGAGGGTTTGTAGCACTTCGCCCTCTGCTGTGTGCCGTCTGAGTTCTTCTAGGCGAGCTGTGGAGATGTTACTCACCGACATGACTTCATGAGCATCGTTTTCAGCAGGGCTCTTGGAGACTTGTGCATTTGGAGCTCTTGAGAGAGTGTCAGCCAGGTACATGTGCTTGCCCTTTTTGTATACCAAGCTGATGTCATAGCTCTGTAGGCGGAGTAGCATTCTCTGGAGACGGGCAGGGGCAATGTGAATGGACTTCTTTAGGATTGTCACCAGAGGTTGATGGTCGGTTTCCACGATTGTGGACTTTCCGTAGACATAGTTTTTGAATTTTGTGCAAGCAAACATGACAGCTAGAAGTTCTTTTTCTATTTGGGCGTATCGTGTCGCCATATCTCTGAGGGTACGTGATGCGAATGCTACCGGCCTGCTGTTTTGCATGCATGCTGCTCCGAGTCCATAGCATGATGCGTCACAGGTGAGTGTGACTGGCTCCTTGGTGTTGTAGTATGCCAATACCGGTGGCCTGGATAAGCACAACCTGAGTCGGTCAAATGCCTCCTGATGCTGCTGGAACTAGCACCATGCCACACGGGGCACCAATAACTGCTGGAGGCCGCTCCGTCGTCCAGGAGCTTGCCACATCCGGTACGCCAACCCGTTGTGGAGCTCAAAGTTGCCCCATTGAGAGTGGTAGGCCTTTACCTCAGGCCTCAGTGCTGACACCTCTGTCCACTCGGGGCACCGTCCCATCTCCAGCCAGCCTCTCACCAGTGCCAGGGCCATGTCTGCCTCCTGCTGCTGCCTCAGTTGCTGCGTGGTCAACGAGAACAACCTCTCCTCGTTGCTGGCGGTCTGGACGGCTGCCACCGTCAGCGTCATCTGGTCCCCTTCTCCTGCCACCGTCAGCGTCATCTGGTCCCCTTCTCCTGCCACTGTCAGCGTCATCTGGTCCCCTTCTCCTGCCGCTGGCAGCAGCAGCACTCCAATTCCGCACCGGGGGTCTGAGCCTGCTCAGCAGCAGCTGCTGGGCGACCGGCTCGCCGGTCCCCAAGCCCACTCCTCCTGCAGCCGGACCTGTTGCTCCGACACGTTAACACGGGCTCCTCAGCGGGCCAGCAGACCCAGGCCGATGACGCCTGGGCCAGCTGCTCTAACTCACGGACACGTCTCTCTAGTAGAGACAACCTGTCTGTAACTACGGAGCAGTCACCACAAACCATCGTTTTAACGAGGCTGCTTTGACTGCGAATGCAATAGAGCTAACTGCTAAGCTAGGCTAAGCTAAAAGCTAGCAACAAACTAGGAACGAGAAGCTGCCTACTAAACACAAGCGTCGTATGAGAAAGAAAACTAGAGAATCTAGCGATAAGTGAATTAAGCACAGAAAATAGCTAAATCAGTAGAACAAATGAAGAGGTTAGGGCAGAATATAGAGAAGAGATAATAAGAGAAAAAACAACAGTTATCGATTTTACGAAGCCGACTCACAAAGGCGGAAGCTGGAAACAGCTGGCAGTGATGCTCACTGATGTCCAATGTATTACACCTCTGTACGCCTGAGCGGTAGCTTCTTTGGATAGAGTTTCAAATTCCCCCCTCTGCATCTCTCTAGCAGCGTTCTCAGCCTCCTGTCATGGTCTTGTACACCTTCATCATCCGTGTCGCCCTCCCCCACTATCAACACATCATCTGCAGTTATCTTGACACCGCGTAACCCCTCTTATCAGTACCGTTCAGCAAATTACAATTATAGCATATTTTGTAAGAGATGCTGTGAAATATAATCGCTGTAAGGTTATTACACCGTAAAAGTACGTTTAAGGGTATTATACTGTAAAGGAAAGTTACAGTAAGAGTATTATACTGTACAATTTAACTGTGGTAAGGGAATCCTACTGTAAAACACGTGTACAATTAAGGTACTGTAAAGGGGAAATTACAATAACACACTGGCAACAGTGTTAGCCCACCACTGAGGAGGCACAGGCCAGGTCATTCTTAGTGCCGGTCCCAAGCCCGGATAAATGGGGAGGGTTGTATCAGGATGGGCATCCGGCGTAAAGCCTTTGCCAAATCAGATGTGCAGATCAAAAATCAGATTTCCATACCGGATCGGTCGAGGCCCGGGTTACCAACGACCACCACCGGTGCTGTTAACCAGCAGGGTGCCGGTGGAAACTCTGCTACTGTTGGGTGAAGGAGAAGGAGAGGGGGAAGGCATGTCCAGAGGCAGCTAGAGAGGAGGAAGGGTAGGAGTGTGGAGGTGAGAGTCAGAACTTTGAATGTTGGCACTATGACTGGTAAAGGGAGAGAGCTGGCTGACATGATGGAGTCTGTGAATGTTCTCAGGCAGGAGTTAAGACAGGCACTGGGTGGTAGTGAAGAGCTGCCAGATGGCTGGACAACCACTGCAGAAATAGTGGGGGAGACAGCTAGGAAGGTACTTGGGGTGTCATCAGGACAGAGGAAGGAAGACAAGGAGACTTGGTGGTGGAAGGAGGAAGTACAGCAAAGTATACAGAGGAAGAGGTTGGCAAAGAAGAAGTGGGATAGTCAGAGAGATGAAGAAAGTAGACAGGAGTACAAGGAGATGCAGCGTAAAGTGAAGAGAGAGGAGGAAAAGGCAAAGGAAAAGGCATATGGTGAGTTGTATGACAGGTTAGACACTAAGGAAGGAGAAAAGGACTTGTACCGATTGGCTAGACAGAGGGACCAAGCTGGGAAGGATGTGCAGCAAGTTAGGATGATGAAGGATAGAGATGGAAATGTGCTGACAAGCGAGGAGAGTGTGCTGAGAAGGTGGAAGGAGTACTTTGAGGGGCTGATGAATGAAGAAAATGAGAGAGAAGGTTGGATGATGTGGGGATAGTGAATCAGGAAGTTCAGCGGATTAGCAAGGAGGAAGTGAGGGCAGCTATGAAGAGGATGAAGAGTGGAAAGGCAGTTGGTCCTGATGACATACCTGTGGAGGTATGGAGGTGTTTAGGAGAGATGGCAGTGGAGTTTTTAACTAGATTGTTTAACACAATCCTGGAAAGTGAGAGGAGGCCTGAGGAGTGGAGAAGAAGCATACTGGTACCGATTTTCAAGATCAAGGGTGATGTGCAGAACTGTAGCAACTACAGAGGTATAAAGTTGATCAGCCACAGCATGAAGATATGGGAAAGAGTAATAGAAGCTAGGTTAAGAGGAGGAGAGGTGATGATCAGCAGCAGCGGCAGTATGGTTTCATGCCATGAAAGAGCACCACAGATGTGATGTTTGCTTTGAGAGTGTTGATGGAGAAGTATAGAGAAGGCCAGAAAGAGTTGCATTGTGTCTTTGTAGATTTAGAGAAAGCATATGACAGGGTGCCAAGAGAGGAAGTGTGGTATTGTATGAGGAAGTCAGAAGTTGCAGAGAAGTATGTAGGAGTGGTGCAGGATGGTATAAAGTTGATCAGCCACAGCATGAAGATA
>NC_079230.1:1832115-1872115 GCF_029633865.1 Lampris incognitus | reverse complement strand
TTTGTAGTGGATTCAGCTGAACAGAGGTGGGGAAGGATTTGCAGATCATTGTGTTGTGTTTTTATTCACCTTTTACACCACGTCCCAACTTCACTGGGACTGGGGTGTGTACCTGTGTGGGTCATCATATGTACAAGTACACGTACACTAGAGGGAGGTGTACTGTGTACCTGTGTGGGTCATCATATGTACAAGTACACGTACACTAGAGGGAGGTGTACTGTGTACCTGTGTGGGTCATCATATGTACAAGTACACGTACACTAGAGGGAGATGTACTGTGTACCTGTGTGGGTCATCATATGTACAAGTACAGCAGAGGGAGGTGTACTGTGCACCTGTGTGGGTCATCATATGTACAAGTACAGCAGAGGGAGGTGTACTGTGTACCTGTGTGGGTCATCATATGTACAAGTACAGCAGAGGGAGGTGTACTGTGTACCTGTGTGGGTCATGATATGTACAAGTACAGCAGAGGGAGGTGTACTGTGTACCTGTGTGGGTCATCATATGTACAAGTACAGCAGAGGGAGGTGTACTGTGTACCTGTGTGGGTCATCATATGTACAAGTACAGCAGAGGGAGGTGTACTGTGTACCTGTGTGGGTCATCATATGTACATGTACAAGTACAGCAGAAGGAGGTGTACTGTGCACCTGTGTGGGTCATCATATGTACAAGTACAGCAGAGGGAGGTGTACTGTGTACCTGTGTGGGTCATCATATGTACAAGTACAGCAGAGGGAGGTGTACTGTGTACCTGTGTGGGTCATCATATGTACAAGTACACTAGAGGGAGGTGTACTGTGTACCTGTGTGGGTCATCATATGTACAAGTACAGCAGAGGGAGGTGTACTGTGTACCTGTGTGGGTCATCATATGTACAAGTACACTAGAGGGAGGTGTACTGTGTACCTGTGTGGGTCATCATATGTACAAGTACAGCAGAGGGAGGTGTACTGTGTACCTGTGTGGGTCATCATATGTACAAGTACAGCAGAGGGAGGTGTACTGTGCACCTGTGTGGGTCATCATATGTACAAGTACAGCAGAGGGAGGTGTACTGTGCACCTGTGTGGGTCATCATATGTACAAGTACAAGTACAGCAGAGGGAGGTGTACTGTGTACCTGTGTGGGTCATCATATGTACAAGTACAGCAGAGGAAGGTGTACTGTGTACCTGTGTGGGTCATCATATGTACAAGTACAGCAGAGGGAGGTGTACTGTGTACCTGTGTGGGTCATCATATGTACAAGTACAAGTACAGCAGAGGGAGGTGTACTGTGCACCTGTGTGGGTCATCATATGTACAAGTACAAGTACAGCAGAGGGAGGTGTACTGTGTACCTGTGTGGGTCATCATATGTACAAGTACAGCAGAGGAAGGTGTACTGTGTACCTGTGTGGGTCATCATATGTACATGTACAAGTACAGCAGAGGGAGGTGTACTGTGTACCTGTGTGGGTCATCATATGTACAAGTACAGCAGAGGGAGGTGTACTGTGTACCTGTGTGGGTCATCATATGTACAAGTACAGCAGAGGGAGGTGTACTGTGTACCTGTGTGGGTCATCATATGTACAAGTACAGCAGAGGGAGGTGTACTGTGTACCTGTGTGGGTCATCATATGTACAAGTACAGCAGAGGGAGGTGTACTGTGTACCTGTGTGGGTCAGTGCAGGGCATGATGAGCTGGTGGGGGAGGTGCAGGGGGTCAGTGTGCTCCCACCCTGCAGGATTCTGCTGGTACCTGCTGGTACCCGTCTCATCTGGGTCGTCGTTGGGGGGGAGGGAGGTCACACTCTCCAACAAAGGGGTTCAGAGGTGACACCGACTGTAACCTCTGACCTTTTCCACCTCCAACACACACATGGTATCACGCAGCCAGCCAAGAAGTGGGAGGTGGAGGAGGCTCCTCCACAGTGGCAGTACTGTGTTACAGAGGAGGAGCCGAGTATCCGGGCTGCTGTACTGACCTCCTGCTGCAGCTCCAGGTGCAGCAAACCCAGCAGGCCGTGGGGAGGTTCTGCTGGCTGCTCCTCCAGCATCACTGCCCCGACTAGAAAGTCAGGCCGGCGGTGCTGCCCCAGTCTGCCGTGTGACCACAACACATGAGTGACATCACCAGGAGCCTGGCCACACCTGGCCCAGATGTGGGCCACACCCAGCTACACCCTGGCAAGCTCACGTGTACTACCGTGTGCCTGTCAGCTACTTTGGGTGGTGCGAGTTGAAAAGTTGCAGGTTTGGCTGAACCCTCTACCTGGTAACAGATGAGGCGGCAGGCCTGTGTGTTTTCCTATTGGTGGAGGTTGGGAGAGCAGTGAGCTGATTGGTCGGTGGACTGGTTTATGTCCAGACAGCGGTCCACAGCAGTCAGTGTGTGAAGGAGGGAAAGCTGACGTTGTTTTACATCGAGACAGAAACATGGCTTCATGCTGCCTTCTGCTGTGCTTCTCCGCCCTGCTGGTGGGTTTCCACGGAGCAGGTGAGATGACATATGTCAATCAGTCTCGATAGAAACCCGTTAATTATTGTCTTTAAAACAATTCAGCAAAGCAACTTTCACCTCTTTCTCTTTCTCTTCCAGATGGGTTTCTGTATTATATGCTGGGCACATGTGTGTTCACCTCCTCTGAGCTTGCTGACATAGAGTTCATAGACTCTTATTATTTCAATAAGGTGGAATATAGCAGGTTTAACAGCACCGTGGGGAAGTTTGTTGGGTACACTGACTATGGTATCCGGAACGCAGAGTACTGGAACAACGACCCTTCAGGGATGGCACAGACGAGAGCTGAGAGGGAGCGGTACTGCAAACACAATGTAGAGATAGATTACCAAGCTGCACTGGATAGGACAGGTGAGCTGCTATGATGACTGTTACTACTACTGCTGTTACTACTACTGTTGTTACTACTGCTGTTACTACTACTGCTGTTACTACTGCTGCTGTTACTACTGCTGTTACTACTGCTGTTACTACTACTGTTACTACTACTACTGTTACTACTGCTGTTACTACTACTGTTACTACTGCTGTTACTACTACTGTTACTACTACTACTGTTACTACTGCTGTTACTACTGCTGTTACTACTGCTGTTACTACTACTGTTACTACTGCTGCTGCTGTTACTACTGTTACTACTGTTACTACTACTGTTACTACTACTGCTGTTACTACTACTGTTACTACTACTACCGTTACTACTGCTGTTACTACTGCTGTTACTACTACTGTTACTACTACTACCGTTACTACTACTGTTACTACTACTGTTACTACTACTGCTGTTACTACTACTGTTACTACTACTACCGTTACTACTGCTGTTACTAATACTATTAGTAGTACTTTTATTACAACTATTACTACTGCTGTTACTACTGCTGCTGTTACTACTGCTGTTACTAATACTATTAGTAGTACTTTTATTACAACTATTACTACTGCTGTTACCAGTACTATTGGCTGTACTATTACTATGACTATTACTAGTAGTGCATGTGTGTGTCTATGTGTGTGCACACGCACGTCTGTGCATGTGTGCGTGTATGTATGAGTGTGTATGTGTGTCTGCATGTCTGTGTGTATGTGTGTGTATATGTATGTGCATGTCTGTGTATGTCGTGTATGTGTGTATTTGTATGTGGTGTATGTGTGTATTTGTATGTGGTGTATGTGTGTGAGTGTATGTGTATGTGTGTGCATGTGTGTGTATGTGTGTGCTGTGTATGTGTGTGAATGTGTGTTTGTGTGTTGCATATGTGTGAATGTGTGTTTTTATGTTTGTGTGTGTGTATGTGTATGTATGTGTGTGTGTGATGTGTGTGTTTGTGCGTATGTGTGTGTATGTACGTGTGTATGTGTGTGTAACCACACAAACAACACACCTAACACACATACAAACACTCTCTCACACACACACATACAAACACTCTCACCCACACACAAACTCACACATACACACATTCACACACACACATACACAAACATACACATACACACACACATACACACACAGGCACACACACATACACTCACACACATACACACACAAGTACACACACACAGACACACATGTACGCACACATGCACACACATACGTACATACACAGTAACACACACATACACACAGATACACACACGCACGAACCCACACTCACAAACACGCACAGACACATAAACAAACACACGCACACACTCACACACAAAGGCAAACATACACACTCTCACACACACATACACACACACACATACACACACATACACACACACATACACACATACACATACACACACATGCACACACATACACATACACTCACACACATACACACAAATACAGATGCACACACATACACACATACACACTCACACATGCATACACATACACACAAACTCACACACACATACAAACATACACACATATACGCATATACACACATACACACGCATAAAAACATACACGCACAAACTCACACACAAACACACACATACACACACACTCATACACACACTCACACACATACACACGAGCGCACACACACATAAACACACACTCTCACACACACATACACACTCACACACGCATACACACATACACGCATATACACACATACACACGCATAAAAACATACACACACAAACACACACATACACACTCTCATGCACACACACTCTCACACACATACACACTTACACACACACATGCACACACATACACATACACACACATACACACACATACACTCATACATATACACACGTACATACACACATACACACACATACACATACACACACATACATTCACATACACACATACACATACAAGCACACACTCACACACAAACACATACATACACACTCACACACTTCCACACGCGCGCGCACACACACACTCACATACACATCAATACACACACACATACACACACATACATTCACATACACACACACACATACACACACGTACACACATACATACACACACATACATTCACATACACACATACACATACAAGCACACACTCACACACAAACACATACATACACACTCTCACACACATACACACACTTCCACACGTGCGCGCACACACACTCACACACACATATACACATACACACACATACACACACAAACACATATTCAAACGCATACACACACATACATACACATATACACACACATACACTCACACATACACACATTCACATACACACATACACATACACACTCACACACATACATACACACATACACATACATTCACATACACACACATACACACACATACATACATACATACATACATACATACATACATACATACATACACTCATATACACACATACTCACATACAAACACAAACATACACACACACACACGCGCACACACACATACACACACACTCTCACACACATACATACACTCCCACACGCGCGCACACACACACACACACACTCACACACACATACACAAACATACACACACACATACACACATTCACATACACACACACATACATACACATAAACACACACACACACACACACACTCACACACACATACACAAACATACACACACACATACACACATTCACATACACACACACATACATACACATAAACACACACACACACACACACACACACCTGGGGACAACTTAGAACGGCCGAGTCACCTGACCTCCACGTCTTTGGGTCACCTGACCTACATGTTTTGGGGTCACCTGACCTCCACGTCTTTGGGTCACCTGACCTACATGTTTTGGGGTCACCTGACCTCCACGTCTTTGGGTCACCTGATCTACATGTCTTTGGGTCACCTGACCTCCATGTCTTTGAGTCACCTGACCTCCACGTCTTTGGGTCACCTGACCTCCACGTCTTTGGGTCACCTGATCTACATGTCTTTGGGTCACCTGACCTCCATGTCTTTGGGTCACTTGACCTCCACGTCTTTGGGTCACCTGACCTCCATGTCTTTGGGTCACCTGACCTCCATGTCTTTGGGTCACCTGACCTACATGTCTTTGGGTCACCTGACCTACACGTCTTTGAGTCACCTGACCTCCACGTCTTTGGGTCACCTGACCTCCACGTCTTTGGGTCACCTGATCTACATGTCTTTGGGTCACCTGACCTACATGTCTTTGGGTCACCTGACCTCCATGTCTTTGAGTCACCTGACCTCCACGTCTTTGGGTCACCTGACCTCCACGTCTTTGGGTCACCTGACCTCCATGTCTTTGGGTCACCTGACCTCCATGTCTTTGGGTCACCTGACCTACATGTCTTTGGGTCACCTGACCTACACGTCTTTGGGTCACCTGACCTCCACGTCTTTGGGTCACCTGACCTACACGTCTTTGGGTCACCTGACCTACACGTCTTTGAGTCACCTGACCTCCACGTCTTTGGGTCACCTGACCTACATGTCTTTGGGTCACCTGACCTCCATGTCTTTGGGTCACCTGACCTCCACGTCTTTGGGTCACCTGACCTCCACGTCTTTGGGTCACCTGACCTCCACGTCTTTGGGTCACCTGACCTCCGTGTCTTTGGGTCACCTGACCTCCATGTCTTTGGGTCACCTGACCTCCATGTCTTTGGGTCACCTGACCTACATGTCTTTGGGTCACCTGACCTACACGTCTTTGAGTCACCTGACCTCCACGTCTTTGGGTCACCTGACCTACATGTCTTTGGGTCACCTGACCTCCATGTCTTTGGGTCACCTGACCTACATGTCTTTGGGTCACCTGACTTACACGTCTTTGAGTCACCTGACCTCCACGTCTTTGGGTCACCTGACCTCCACGTCTTTGGGTCACCTGATCTACATGTCTTTGGGTCACCTGACCTACATGTCTTTGGGTCACCTGACCTACACGTCTTTGAGTCACCTGACCTCCACGTCTTTGGGTCACCTGACCTCCACGTCTTTGGGTCACCTGACCTCCCCGTCTTTGGGTCACCTGACCTCCATGTCTTTGGGTCACCTGACCTCCATGTCTTTGGGTCACCTGACCTACATGTCTTTGGGTCACCTGACCTACACGTCTTTGAGTCACCTGACCTCCACGTCTTTGGGTCACCTGACCTACATGTCTTTGGGTCACCTGACCTCCATGTCTTTGGGTCACCTGACCTACATGTCTTTGGGTCACCTGACCTACACGTCTTTGAGTCACCTGACCTCCACGTCTTTGGGTCACCTGACCTCCACGTCTTTGGGTCACCTGATCTACACGTCTTTGGGTCACCTGACCTACATGTCTTTGGGTCACCTGACCTCCATGTCTTTGAGTCACCTGACCTCCACGTCTTTGGGTCACCTGACCTCCACGTCTTTGGGTCACCTGACCTCCATGTCTTTGGGTCACCTGACCTCCATGTCTTTGGGTCACCTGACCTACATGTCTTTGGGTCACCTGACCTACACGTCTTTGGGTCACCTGACCTCCACGTCTTTGGGTCACCTGACCTACATGTCTTTGGGTCACCTGACCTACACGTCTTTGAGTCACCTGACCTCCACGTCTTTGGGTCACCTGACCTACATGTCTTTGGGTCACCTGACCTCCATGTCTTTGGGTCACCTGACCTCCACGTCTTTGGGTCACCTGACCTCCACGTCTTTGGGTCACCTGACCTCCACGTCTTTGGGTCACCTGACCTCCGTGTCTTTGGGTCACCTGACCTCCATGTCTTTGGGTCACCTGACCTCCATGTCTTTGGGTCACCTGACCTACATGTCTTTGGGTCACCTGACCTACACGTCTTTGAGTCACCTGACCTCCACGTCTTTGGGTCACCTGACCTACATGTCTTTGGGTCACCTGACCCCCATGTCTTTGGGTCACCTGACCTACATGTCTTTGGGTCACCTGACCTACACGTCTTTGAGTCACCTGACCTCCACGTCTTTGGGTCACCTGACCTCCACGTCTTTGGGTCACCTGATCTACATGTCTTTGGGTCACCTGACCTACATGTCTTTGGGTCACCTGACCTCCATGTCTTTGAGTCACCTGACCTCCACGTCTTTGGGTCACCTGACCTCCACGTCTTTGGGTCACCTGACCTCCATGTCTTTGGGTCACCTGACCTCCATGTCTTTGGGTCACCTGACCTACATGTCTTTGGGTCACCTGACCTACACGTCTTTGAGTCACCTGACCTCCACGTCTTTGGGTCACCTGACCTACATGTCTTTGGGTCACCTGACCTCCATGTCTTTGGGTCACCTGACCTCCACGTCTTTGGGTCACCTGACCTCCACGTCTTTGGGTCACCTGACCTCCACGTCTTTGGGTCACCTGACCTCCATGTCTTGGGGTTACCTGACCTACATGTTTTGGGGTCACCTGACCTCCACGTCTTTGGGTCACCTGACCTACATGTCTTTGGGTCACCTGACCTCCATGTCTTTGGGTCACCTGACCTCCGTGTCTTTGGGTCACCTGACCTCCGTGTCTTTGGGTCACCTGACCTCCATGTCTTTGGGTCACCTGACCTCCATGTCTTTGGGTCACCTGACCTACATGTCTTTGGGTCACCTGACCTCCGTGTCTTTGGGTCACCTGACCTCCACGTCTTTGGGTCACCTGACCTCCACGTCTTTGGGTCACCTGACCTCCACGTCTTTGGGTCACCTGACCTCCACGTCTTTGGGTCACCTGACCTCCACGTCTTTGGGTCACCTGACCTCCATGTCTTGGGGTTACCTGACCTACATGTTTTGGGGTCACCTGACCTCCACGTCTTTGGGTCACCTGACCTACATGTCTTTGGGTCACCTGACCTCCACGTCTTTGGGTCACCTGACCTCCATGTCTTTGGGTCACCTGACCTACATGTTTTGGGGTCACCTGACCTCCACGTCTTTGGGTCACCTGACCTCCATGTCTTTGGGTCACCTGACCTCCATGTCTTTGGGTCACCTGACCTCCACGTCTTTGGGTCACCTGACCTCCGTGTCTTTGGGTCACCTGACCTACATGTCTTTGAGTCACCTGACCTACATGTCTTTGGGTCACCTGACCTACATGTCTTTGAGTCACCTGACCTACATGTCTTTGGGTCACCTGACCTCCGTGTCTTTGGGTCACCTGACCTCCATGTCTTTGGGTCACCTGACCTCCATGTCTTTGGGTCACCTGACCTCCCCGTCTTTGAGTCACCTGACCTCCATGTCTTTGGGTCACCTGACCTCCATGTCTTTGAGTCACCTGACCTCCATGTCTTTGAGTCATCTGACCTCCATGTCTTGGGGTCACCTGACCTCCATGTCTTTGGGTCACTGACCTCCATGTCTTTGGGTCACCTGACCTACATGTCTTTGGGTCACCTGACCTCCATGTCTTTGGGTCACCTGACCTCCCCGTCTTTGAGTCACCTGACCTCCATGTCTTTGGGTCACCTGACCTCCCCGTCTTTGAGTCACCTGACCTCCATGTCTTTGGGTCACCTGACCTACATGTCTTTGGGTCACCTGACCTCCATGTCTTTGAGTCATCTGACCTCCATGTCTTGGGGTCACTGACCTCCATGTCTTTGGGTCACCTGACCTCCCCGTCTTTGAGTCACCTGACCTCCATGTCTTTGGGTCACCTGACCTACATGTCTTTGGGTCACCTGACCTCCATGTCTTTGGGTCACCTGACCTACATGTCTTTGGGTCACCTGACCTCCCCGTCTTTGAGTCACCTGACCTCCATGTCTTTGGGTCACCTGACCTCCGTGTCTTTGGGTCACCTGACCTCCGTGTCTTTGGGTCACCTGACCTCCATGTCTTTGGGTCACCTGACCTCCCCGTCTTTGAGTCACCTGACCTTTGGGAGGAAACACACGCAGACACGGGGAGAACATGCAAACTCCACACAGAGGATGATCCGTGATGACCCCCAAGGTTGGACTACCCCGGGGCTCGAACCCACGACCTTCTTGCTGTGAGGCGAGCGTGCTAACCACTGCGCCACCGTGTGGCCCCAAACATGATATACTCTGAGGAGTAGCAACTCTACACGTTCATGCAAAAAGTTAATATCAAGCCCTGATGATGACGATGATGACGATGATGATGATGATGATGATGATGATAATAATATTTCTTTACCAGCTGAGCCCACTGTGAGACTGACTTCAGTGACGCCCCCTAGTGGCCGACATCCGGCCATGCTGATGTGCAGTGTCTACAACTTCTACCCCAAATACATCAGCGTCACCTGGCTGAGAGACGGACAGCCGGTGACCTCTGACGTCACTTCCACCGATGAGCTGGCGAATGGTGATTGGTACTACCAGATCCACTCCCACCTGGAGTACACGCCCAGGTCAGAACGCCTACACTCAGCACACAATGGACCGGTCCAAATACATACACAATACTGTAACGATACACACACACACACACACACACTCTCTCTCTCTCTCTCACACACACTCTCTCTCTCTCTCTCACACACACTAACACACACTCACACACACACTCTCTCTCACACACACACTAACACACACTCTCTCACACACACTAACACACACTCACACACACACTCTCTCTCACACACACTAACACACACTCTCTCTCACACACACTAACACACACTCACACACTCTCTCTCTCACACACACACTCTCTCTCTCACACACACACACACACTCTCTCTCACACACTCACACACACACTCTCTCTCTCACACACACACTCTCTCTCACACACACACTAACACACACTCTCTCTCTCACACACACACTCTCTCTCTCACACACACACTCTCTCTCTCACACACACACTCTCTCTCTCACACACACACACACACTCTCTCTCACACACTCACACACACACTCTCTCTCTCACACACACACTCTCTCTCACACACTCACACACACACTCTCTCTCTCACACACATACACACACACTCTCTCTCACACACACTAACACACACACACACACACACACACACAGTTAATGAACGGACAACAAGGCACAGAGTGATGGTTTAAGGTGGAACGTGTCTCCTCGGTGTCTGCTGTGTAGACACCAGCTGTATGTTTAAGGTGGAACGTGTCTCCTCGGTGTCTGCTGTGTAGACACCAGCTGTATGTTTAAGGTGGACCGTGTCTCCTCAGTTAAGGTGGAACGTGTCTCCTCAGTGTCTGCTCTGTGGACACCGGCTGTATGTTTAAGGTGGAACGTGTCTCCTCGGCGTCTGCTCTGTAGACACCGGCTGTATGTTTAAGGTGGAACGTGTCTCCTCGGCGTCTGCTCTGTGGACGCCGGCTGTATGTTTAAGGTGGAACGTGTCTCCTCGGCGTCTGCTCTGTGGACGCCGGCTGTATGTTTAAGGTGGAACGTGTCTCCTCGGCGTCTGCTCTGTAGACGCCGGCTGTATGTTTAAGGTGGAATGTGTCTCCTCGGTGTCTGCTCTGTAGACGCCGGCTGTATGTTTAAGGTGGAACGTGTCTCCTCGGCGTCTGCTCTGTAGACACCGGCTGTATGTTTAAGGTGGAACGTATGTTTAAGGTGGAACGTGTCTCCTCGGCGTCTGCTCTGTAGACACCGGCTGTATGTTTAAGGTGGAACGTATGTTTAAGGTGGAACGTGTCTCCTCGGCGTCTGCTCTGTAGACACCGGCTGTATGTTTAAGGTGGAACGTGTCTCCTCGGCGTCTGCTCTGTAGACGCCGGCTGTATGTTTAAGGTGGAACGTATGTTTAAGGTGGAACGTGTCTCCTCGGCGTCTGCTCTGTAGACACCGGCTGTATGTTTAAGGTGGAACGTATGTTTAAGGTGGAACGTGTCTCCTCGGCGTCTGCTCTGTAGACACCGGCTGTATGTTTAAGGTGGACCGTGTCTCCTCAGTGTCTGCTCTGTAGACACCAGCTGCATGTTTAAGGTGGGATGCGTGGCTCTTTACTGGTGAGATCCCAGATGGACGACAGAGTATTTATTGTGTATTAATACCGTGTTGTAAACTGGGCTGGTGTTTAGTATCAGAGTCGACTAGTTTCTGTGCAGACAGACAGGAAAGGACAAACTTACCTCATCCAATCACATCAGGTCTTATTCATTGTTCATATGTTGTTCATTTCCTGTGTGCTTTCTTCTTCTTCTTCTTCTTCTTCTTCTTCTTCTTCTTCTTCTTCTCTTATTCCCTCTCAGGTCTGGAGAGAAGATCACCTGCATGGTGGAACACGCCAGTTTCCCCTCTCCTAAGAAAGTGGACTGGAGTGAGTATCTATGTGTGTCTGTGTCCATGGACAGGTGATGAAGACATAGAGAGACAGATAGGTGATGAAGACATAGAGAGACAGATCGGTGATGAAGACATAGAGAGACAGATAGGTGATGAAGACGTAGAGAGACAGATAGGTGATGAAGACATAGAGAGACAGATAGGTGATGAAGACATAGAGAGACAGATAGGTGATGAAGACATAGAGAGACAGATAGGGGATGAAGACATAGAGAGACAGATAGGTGATGAAGACATAGAGAGACAGATAGGTGATGAAGACGTAGAGAGACAGATAGGTGATGAAGACATAGAGAGACAGATAGGTGATGAAGACATAGAGAGACAGATAGGTGATGAAGACATAGAGAGACAGATCGGTGATGAAGACATAGAGAGACAGATAGGTGATGAAGACGCAGACAGACAGATAGGTGATGAAGACATAGAGAGACAGATAGGTGATGAAGACGCAGACAGACAGATAGGTGATGAAGACATAGAGAGACAGATAGGTGATGAAGACATAGAGAGACAGATAGGGGATGAAGACATAGAGAGACAGATGGGGGATGAAGACATAGAGAGACAGATAGGGGATGAAGACATAGAGAGACAGATAGGTGATGAAGACGCAGAGAGACAGATAGGTGATGAAGACATAGAGAGACAGATAGGTGATGAAGACGCAGACAGACAGATAGGTGATGAAGACATAGAGAGACAGATAGGTGATGAAGACGTAGAGAGACAGATAGGTGATGAAGACATAGAGAGACAGATAGGGGATGAAGACATAGAGAGACAGATAGGTGATGAAGACGCAGACAGACAGATAGGTGATGAAGACATAGAGAGACAGATAGGTGATGAAGACGCAGACAGACAGATAGGTGATGAAGACATAGAGAGACAGATAGGTGATGAAGACATAGAGAGACAGATAGGGGATGAAGACATAGAGAGACAGATGGGGGATGAAGACATAGAGAGACAGATAGGGGATGAAGACATAGAGAGACAGATAGGTGATGAAGACATAGAGAGACAGATAGGTGATGAAGACGTAGAGAGACAGATAGGTGATGAAGACATAGAGAGACAGATAGGTGATGAAGACATAGAGAGACAGATCGGTGATGAAGACATAGAGAGACAGATAGGTGATGAAGACGCAGACAGACAGATAGGTGATGAAGACATAGAGAGACAGATAGGTGATGAAGACGCAGACAGACAGATAGGTGATGAAGACATAGAGAGACAGATAGGTGATGAAGACGCAGACAGACAGATAGGTGATGAAGACATAGAGAGACAGATAGGTGATGAAGACATAGAGAGACAGATAGGGGATGAAGACATAGAGAGACAGATGGGGGATGAAGACATAGAGAGACAGATAGGGGATGAAGACATAGAGAGACAGATAGGTGATGAAGACGCAGAGAGACAGATAGGTGATGAAGACATAGAGAGACAGATAGGGGATGAAGACATAGAGAGACAGATAGGTGATGAAGACATAGAGAGACAGATAGGGGATGAAGACATAGAGAGACAGATAGGTGATGAAGACGCAGACAGACAGGTCAACATGCAGATGTGTGTATACTAGATCGAGACATGCGTCTGTCTCTCCAGATCCCTCCATGCCACAGTCAGACAGAAACAAGATCGCCATCGGAGCCTCCGGTCTGCTTCTGGGTTTGATTTTGTCTTTGGCAGGTCTGATCTACTACAAGAGGAAGGCCAGAGGTCAGTGACACCACATCAGTCCAGACCAGGTTTACACTGGTTCACATCAGTCCACATATACACACTACACCACGCCTAATACCACTACATGTACACACTACACTATAATACCACTACACTATAATATCACTACACTATAATACCACTACAGATACACTCTACACTATAATACCACTACACTATAATACCACTACACATACACTCTACACTATAATACCACTACACATACACACTACACTATAATACCACTACATATACACACTACACTATAATACCACTACACATACACACTACACTACAATACCACTACACATACACACTACACTATAATATCACTACATGTACACACTACACTATAATATCACTACACGTACACACTACACTATAATACCACTACATGTACACTCTACACTATAATACCACTACATGTACACACTACACTATAATACCACTACACATACACTCTACACTATAATATCACTACATGTACACACTACACTATAATACCACTGCATGTACACACTACACTATAATACCACTACATGTACACTCTACATTATAATATCACTACATGTACACTCTACACTATAATACCACTACACATACACACTACACTATAATATCACTACATGTACACACTACACTATAATACCACTACACATACACTCTACACTATAATACCACTACATGTACACACTACACTATAATACCACTACACTATAACACCACTACACATACACTCTACACTATAATACCACTACACATACACTCTACACTATAATACCACTACACATACACACTACACTATAATACCACTACATGTACACACTACACTATAATACCACTACACATACACTCTACATTATAATATCACTACATGTACACTCTACACTATAATACCACTACATGTACACACTACACTATAATGCCACTACATGTACACACTACACTATAATACCACTACACATACACTCTACACTATAATATCACTACATGTACACACTACACTATAATACCACTACACATACACTCTACATTATAATATCACTACATGTACACTCTACACTATAATACCACTACATGTACACACTACACTATAATGCCAATACATGTACAAACTACACTATAATGCCACTACACTATAATACCACTACACATACACACTACACGTACACACTACACTATAATAATACTACTACATATACACTCTACACTATAATACCACTACATATACACACTACACTGCAATACCACTACACGTACACACTACACTAATACCACTACATGTACACACTACACTATATCACTACATATATACACACTACACTATAATACCACTACTTATATACACAACACTATAATTATTAGTACATATAGACAGTACACTATACATGTTAGTACACAGACAGTACACAATATATATTTGTACATATATACACTACATATTAGTACATATACACATTACAGTATACATATCAGTACATACAGGCAGTACACTATAGATATCAGTACTTACAGATGAGTAAAGAAACAATAGTTAAGTCGTGGGTCATCAGGACTTGAAGTGGGTCTGACACGAGTTAAGTCGTGGGTCATCAGGACTTGAAGTGGGTCTGAAACATGAGTTAAGTCGTGGGTCATCAGGACTTGAAGTGGGTCTGAAACATGAGTTAAGTCGTGGGTCATCAGGACTTGAAGTGGTCCAGACTTGTTTGGTTCTATTTCTGTGACTTCACTCTTCACCACTTCTCTTGTCGCTGGTCTTTCTTAACAGGGCGTGTTCTGGTTCCGACCAACTGAAGGAGGAAGTGAAGCTTCTTCCTCGTTGGTTTTTCTGGTGGAAGTTCAGTGTGTGTTGCTTCACCTGAAGCACCTGTTTTCGCCTGGATTGTCAGTGCTGCCCCCTGCTGGATCTCATCACCTCCTGCTCGTATTCTTACTAACGCTCTACAGATTCTGATGCGACCGAATGCTTCACCTGTAACACAACTTTGTATTCAAATCAACCAACAACATTCCCCTGACCTATATTACAGGGACATCATTTAGTGCTGCTGTTTAAGTGTCTATTGAAATCCCCAGTCAGTCGTCAGTTGCCGTTTCTGCTGGAGCTTCTGCTCTTTCTAAAATAAACCAGCGGAAACATCCTCCTGTGTTGTGTGTTGTCTTCAGACGTGGCTTGTTGGTGTTTAAGAAGGGTCAGAGCTCAAGTTCAGATTCATATTTCTGTTTTTCCACACTAATGGTTTCCAGTGTGCGTCACCACCATAATAAGCGTCACGCGAGGAGCAGGACTTGAGGAGCAGGATGCAGACAGCGGAGACAGACTGGGCTAGGACAGTGTTTTAATAAGGCAAACAGACTCACAAAGCGGCAACGTAGGTTCAGGCAGCCAGGGAGACTCGAGACGAGAGGTGAAGCACCCGGCTACCACAGGTCCGACCAAGAGTCGGGGCAACCCAGGGGTATATAACTGCTGGGGAGCCAATCAGGTCAACACGGGGCGCAGGGGAGCAGGGCAAGGCAGGAACAGGGGATGGCGGGAAGAGGGGATGGCGGGAAGAGGGGATGGCGGGAAGAGGGGAATGGCGGGAAGAGGGGATGGCGGGAAGAGGGGAATGGCGGGAAGAGGGGATGACCGCCGCTCGGGAGGCCGGCGACACGCCGGCGACATAGGTGTAGCGTGGTTCTGTGCGTTGTGTAGTTTGTTGGTGTGACTGACGACACTACGACGACCAGGTAGATGGTATGGTATTTACCGCCATCAGGGCCTGTATGAAAACAGTACACAGCAGTGAAGATACAGGTCTCCTTCCGCATACAGTGTCCACAGCCTGCACCTGATTCGCCAACAACGCTGTTTTCAGTACGAGTGGGCAACAGCACCCTCTAGTGGACATCCTAACAACGCACTCCCACACTAGAACGACATGTGCAGAATTTTCCACACTTTAAATCCACGCAAACGAACAGAACAGTTGAGAACTGCAACACAAAGCACAAACTAGTTAAGGGTTATTACCTCTACCGTCGATGGTAAATGAGAAACAGTATTTACAGGGTAATTTACCCAAACTCTTTACAGCACACAGAATACACACCGTCTCTTTCAAGGTCCAGAGCAAGAGGGAAGCACCAGGCGTGAAGGAGGAGCTTGTTCCACAACGGAAGAGTCCATTATATTATAACTCTTCATAACGCCAAATATCAGCTTTGAAATGTTATGACCGGATTCTATCAACTTTATAATGACTGCCGAAGTGTACTTTGACCATTAGATATGAACTAGTGAGTTGTAAGAAGTTAATATGAAACCAGGAAGTCACCCACGTAAACAAAACCAGTTGGTATCGTCCTTTGTGCAAGAACTTCCGCTCTGTCACCTTTCACAATAAGAGACCGGTCATTCTTATAAGGCATATCAAATTAAAGACTCAGTCCACAATCTAGCGTAACAACATCACTGCTACATAGACAGGCCAGCCGCTCGGGAAGCCGGCGGCGTGAACAGGACAGCCGCTCGGGAAGCCGGTGGGGTGGACAGGACAGAGGTGGGACTTTCGGGGTACACGCAGAGGCGGCGGGACCGCTCGAGGCACAGGCATTGGGGGCGGCGGGACTGCTCGGGGAACTGGCATCGGATGCAGGGCCACTTGTGGTACCAGCGTCAAAGCCGGATCAAGATCAGGCCAAGCGTCGGCAATGCCGGGAACAGACTGGGCATCAGCAGAGGCGGCCTACGGCTCAGGAACAGACTGGACGTTGGCAAAGTTCCATTTAATTGACTCTTGTATTTTTCGGGAGCTCAACTCCATGTAACCATGCGCTTCGTTTCTTTGCACCGTTCTGAATCGTCTGCGCTGCTTGATGACGTCATCTATGCGCCACATATTACTGAGATTGGTGCCTCCATGGCTTCACCTGCTGGCCAGGTGGCCATACAATTATCCAAACTACTGTACATAACTTACAGGCGGTAACGGCGACGCGCAACTGCTCCAACTCTGCTGGGTCCATGTCTGGTGGAGTCTTGCTGTAACGCCGTGCGTTTGGACCCAATCGCAGAGAAGACGCAGAGGCAGTTGTCAAGTATTAAGTCGCTTTACTGGACTCCGGAAAACATACAATAACCAAAAACCACTGCCAAACAGGGCGGGCAAAAATGCAAACACGAATTAACACAAAATACCAAACACGGGAAACACTCTCTCACACAGAGGAGGCGGGCGAGGGTTCAGAAGACACGGGCATCCGCAGACCGACGCTCAGCTTTTCCAAGACTCGACAGCGTCTCTCTGCAAAGCACCCGGTCAAATGGTCCCCAGCACAGGGGCGCCTCATCACAGGCCAATCAAGGGCAGGCGCCACTCACACTGGGAGATGTCACACCTGTTGGCTGCTGACCCTCTGGCCAGTGATCGTGTCACTCACGCTGAATAGCGCAGGCATACTGTTGAATGACGTCATTCTGGGTTGTGTCCGACAGCCAGTTAGTATCTGTCCTCTCAAGCCACCGTCTCTCTCCTGGGAGGTTGTAGGTACGTTCAAGCATCAGTTCATACAAAACGCTGTCACGAGTGCTGTCACTCCGAAAAGCCACCCCCTTCTTTCCCAGGAAGCGCACTGACCTGAACACCAGCTCTGAAACATGCCTTGCAGCGTCGGGTAAGGGGGCAGTAATTGGGGTATTTAGTAGGGCAGCATGGCATCACTATGAACTGAATTATAGATGGTCTCTGTCATTTGTGTCCAGCATTCTTCAACGTTACTTGCGCCTGTTGCAGCCTTTCCTCATCTTGAAGAGCAGATGTGATTGCTGCAGCTAGTCTCATTTGATGTTCTGTGCTTGCTAGCTTGTTGGCATCGGGTTTCTTCGGTGCTTCACAGTGTGTTTTTCGTGACTTCATCTTTAGTTTCATTCACAGCTGTGTTCGGACCAGGCAGTGATCAGCTGAGCATTCCGGACCGCCCCACGCATCCCCTTTGTTGAGAGTACTTCTGTCAACATTGCCTTGCGAGTCCCAACGTAGTCTAACAAATGGAAAGGCTTTGATCTTGGACGCATCCAGGGGAAGTAGTTCTTTTCGAGCTGAGAGAAGGAGGTGTTTGTGATACACAGGTCCCGCTCAGCACAGAAATTTAACATAAGGTCGCCATTGGTACCCCCCCCCCCCAATTTCCCCCCTTTCCCCCCCCCAATTGTATCTGGTCAATCACCCCGTTCTTTTTGAGCCGTCCCGGTCGCTCCTCCACCCCCTCTCTGCCGATCCGGGGGGCGCCCGACCGACCAGAGGAGGCGCTAGTGCAGCGACCAGGACAAATACGCACATCCGGCTTCCCACCCGCAGACACGGCCAATTGTGTCTGTAGAGACGTCCGACCAAGCCGGAGGTAACGCGGGGATAGCTTGTCTGCATATGACGTCACGTCGCTGTAGGTGGAGGGCAGGAAGTGGTTTTCTACACAGGAAGTCACAAACTCTCAAAATGCCGGTTGCTCACATCGATTAAACCGAGAAACTACGAGGAGTGTTTGTCGAGCACCAACAGCTGCTGTTCGTAAGGGGGGGCAATACAAGAAACTGACCGAAGACGCCGGACAAAATGGCTGACGACCCGTCGTCTGTGGTCGGGGGGGGGGCGGAGTCGGGTAATGCGCGTGTGCAGTGACCACGTCGTCAGAGGTAAAGTGATGTTACGTGGCCGTGGTTATGTAGCGTAACCGCTTCCTTACTTTATGACGCTAAAGTGGTTTTCCTCTGCTTTGTTGGAGTTTGTACCCGTCTCGTCCATTCCGCTTCTCGCTCCCCGCCCTCCATCTGAAGCTCGCGTGCGGCCACGCGATTCTGATGAGGCGCGAGCTTCAGATGGAGGGCAGGAAGTGAAAAGCAGAATGGACGAGATGGAGCTAGTTTAGCACGAACTGTGCTAGTTTAGACGATACCATGAGAGAAAGGTGTAAACAGGAAGTAAGACCGACGTCGTGCGAACCGCACGACGTTATTTCCGGCGTTTTCGGTCAATTTCCTGCACCCCCCCCCCCACATGAACAACAACTTTTGGTACTCAATAAAGACGCCTTGTGGTTTCTCAGTTAATGAAGCCAAACAGGCATTTCGAAAGTTTGTGGTAGTGCTTCCTATATAGAAAATCACTTCCTGCCGTCCATCTGTAGGTCGTGACGTCATATGCAAACAACCTATTGCCCTTGCCAGACCTTCCGATGACACCGTCATAGGTTAAGTGGTCCTTACCTATCCTGGCAGTGCAGTCTCCTGAAATGAGAAGCTTGTCTGCGCTTGGTACACTGTCCGCTACTTCAGCCCATTTCCGGTAGAAAAACTCCTTGTCTTCATCTGGATACGCCATGGTTGGAGTATACACATTGATGAGTGATAAGAAGCGATGTAGGAACATGTATAGTGTACTGTCTATACACACTACTACATATACACAGTACTAAATCATACATACTAGCATTGTAACGAATTCTGGGGGTAGCTCGGGACGCCGCATCCGGGTCGCGAACCCGTATGGCCCGCACCGCGGGAGTCATCGCTGACCGCTCGACTAAAAGGTCCGATCCGTCAACGAGCGGCCAACGTGTCTACTTATCCGTGCACGTTACACTAACCCCCCCCCCCCCTCCTTCGGGAAGCGCGTCCCCACGCTTAAGCATATCAGCTCCCTCACGCCTCTGGGCGCATACGCTTCCGATGGCCTTACGGTGTCCCCATCCCACTTCTGACACCAATGTAGCCAATTCGGGTGCCTCCCGAATTGGCTACAGTATATACAGACAGTACACTATATATATATATATATATTTGTTAAAAGAAACACTCAACGGTAGGGATAGTGCTCTACAAATAAGGAGCAAAATAATCCAGTTAATTTAGTTGACCAACTTAATTGTTTTATATATATTGTAACGTGCATGGATAAGAAGACACGCTGGCCGCTGGCTGGCGGGTCTGACCCTTTAGTCGAGCGGTTAGCGATGCCTCCTGCGGTGCGGGCGAAACGGGTTCGCTTCCCGGCCGCGGCACTTCCTGTGGTCGCGTTGTCCCCCAAATTCGCTACTATACATATATATATATATCGCACTATATATATATATATATATATATAGTGCGAGATGCACGAAACAGGCCTGTACTGCTATGCATAACATCTATCTTCCTGTATCCGTGTTGATATTCTGCTCCTCATTAGTCGAGCACTCAACACCATTGACGGTTTCGAAAAAAACGCTATATATATATATATATATATATATATATAGCGTATATATATATTGTAACGTGCATGGATAAGTAGACACGTTGGTCCTTGCCTAAGGAGTCGGACCCTTTAGTCGACTGGTTAACGTTGTCGCTTGCGGTGCAGGAGATACGGGTTCGCGTCCCGGCTGTGGCGACGGTATTTCGGACTGCCCCCCGAATTCGCTACAATATACAGTGCATCCGGGAAGTATTCACACTCCTTCACTTTTCCCACATTTTGTTATGTTACAGCCTTATTCCAAAATGAATTAAATTGCTTTTTTTTCTCACCAATCTACACACAATACCCCATAATGACAAAGCGAAAACAGTTTTGTAGAAATTTTTGCAAATTTATAAAAAATAAAAAACTGAAATATTGCATGTACATAAGTATTCACACCCTTTACTCAGTACTTGGTTGATACACCCTTGGCAGCGATTACAGCCTCAAGTCTTCTTGGGTATGAAGCTACAAGCTTGGCACACCTATATTTGGGGTATTTCTCCAATTCTTCTCTGCAGATCCTCTCGAGCTCTGTAAGGTTAGATGGGGGGCGTCGCTGCACAGCTATTTTCAGGTCTTTCCAGAGATGTTCAATGGGGTTCAAGTCTGGGCTCTGGCTGGGCCACTCAAGGACATTCACAGACTTGTCCCGAAGCCACTCCTTCGTTGTCTTGGCTGTGTGCTTAGGGTCGTTGTCGTGTTGAAAGGTAAACCTTCGCCCCAGTCTGAGGTCCTGAGCGTTCTGGAGCAGGTTTTCATCAAGGATCTCTCTGTACTTTGCTCCATCCATCTTTCCCTCGATCCTGACTAGTCTCCCAGTTCCTGCCGCTGAGAAACATCCCCACAGCATGAGGCTGCCACCACCATGCTTCACTGTAGGGATGGTATTAGCAAGGTGATGAGAGGTGCCTGGTTTCCTCCAGACGTGACGTTTGGCATTCAGGCCAAAGAGTTCAATCTTGGTTTCATCAGACCAGAGAATCTTGTTTCTCATGGTCTGAGAGTCCTTTAGGTGCTTTCTGGCAAACTCCAAGCGGGCTGTCATGTGCCTTTTACTGAGCAGAGGCTTCCGTCTGGCCACTCTACCATAAAGGCCTGATTGGTGGAGTGCTGCAGAGATGGTTGTCCTTCTGGAAGGTTCTCCCATCTCCACAGAGGAACGCTGGAGCTCTGTCAGAGTGACCATCGGGTTCTTGGTCACCTCCCTGACCAAGGCCCTTCTCCCCCGATTGCTGAGTTTGGCTGGGCGGCCAGCTCTAGGAAGAGTCCTGGTGGATCCAAACTTCTTCCATTTACGAATGATGGAGACCACTGTGCTCTTCGGGACCTTCCAAGCTGTAGACATTTTTTTGTACCCTTCCCCAGATCTGTGCCTCGATACAATCCTGTCTCGGAGGTCCACAGACAATTCCTTTGACTTCATGGCTTGGTTTCTGCTCTGACATGCACTGTCAACAGTGGGACCTTATATAGACAGGTGTGTGCCTTTCCAAATCATGTCCGATCAAGTGAATTTACTACAAGTGGACTCCAATCAAGATGTAGAAACATCTCAAGGATGATCAGTGGAAACAGGATGAACCTGAGCTCAATTTTGAGTGTCATAGCAAAGGGTGTGAATACTTATGTACATGCAATATTTCAGTTTTTTATTTTTAATAAATTTGCAAACAATTCTACAAAACCTTTGTCACTTTGTCATTATGGGGTATTGTGTGTAGATTGATGAGAAAAAAAAGGAATTTAATCCATTTTGGAATAAGGCTGTAACATAACATGTGGGGAAAGTGAAGGGGTGTGAATACTTTCCAGATGCACTGTATATGTATAGATGAGACACAGGACATTGCAGTGGGAGGGACAATGTTGTTTCTCTTTATTGTGATTGGCTGAAGAGACAGACAGACACAACCCTCTCTCAGTGAACATTCTTGTATATAATAATAAAAATAGTATCAATAATATTTTCATTCATTCATAAAGTGAATTTCATATAAAAAGCGAAGGTCATAAAAGTATAACAACCAGAGGCAGAAAGGCTTCACTCACACGAGCAGAAAAAGCAGACATAAAAATAAAAACCAAAACATCAAGGAAATGTTTTTCTGTACGGCGAGTCACCGGACAGACTTCAAAATCACTCCCATAATGCAACAGGCCTCTCCCGTCTGCTGCCATTGTTGGAGTGAAAGGCAAGTGGACCAATGGCAGACTCGGTCAGAAGTGTTGTGGGGGGGGGGGGTCTTTTGACAACCAATGAGGTTGCTTTGCCAGAGGGCCGGTGCCGCTCAGACGTGGTGATGAACCGTTAACGGTGTGGACGTTCTGCTCCCCCGAGCAAACCCCGCCACCCCGGAAGGTTCGGCATGACACGCTGAGCTCCCCAAAACCCACCCCTAACTTATAGGAACCGTCTCCTGACATGTAGACGAAAAGCCCAACCCCGCGCTGTTCCTCTCACCACCACCACCACCATCATCATCATCACCATCATCATCATCATCATCATCACCGTCTTATTAAATATGCGTTACAGAAAGTGCTACAGTGGAAAACCATGAGTAATTCTGCTATGGAATCCGTCATCGTTGATTGGCCGAGACGCGACACATTTGCTTTTATTTCTGCCACGTGTTTTTAGGTAAACGCGTCACAAAGGAACACAGGACCTCCACATACTGACAATAACTTGCTCTTTTCCGTGTCACCAAAGTCATCTTCATGAAAACACAAAAGTGGTTTCATCTTATAACAAATAAATTTTCCCTTTATAACAACAAAACAACGTGGATCTATGATACAATACAATATATAAAAGACAATATATTGTGTGACTGTGAAATCCTTGGGGTAAATTATAATTTAGAGTTATGCAAATAAATTGGACTATTTAAATCAGCTATCATTCATAATTCCGTTTTGTAGCTCTCTCTAATATGATATTTCACATCTGGTATGAGGCTACCTAACATGATTATTCAGCTTTTTAGCACCTGTAGCGTCACACAGCACATGAACACCAGATGTGGGTGGCTGGCAGGATGAATGCTGGGAGATCCGAGTTGCTGGGACAGGAGGTTTTTTGCTCATGAATTATTTTCCGCTCATAAAAATGGAGACAGTTCTTGTTGAGGATTAGTCTTCTGGACGGCTGTAACTCTAACTGAGGAGGCCGAGTGTCTTCCAGGTGGTTGAGGATCTGACGAGGACGCCTTCCATCCCTCCTGCTGTTCCATGGATTAACGTTATCTGTGTTCCAGAGAATTCTGGAAAACCTGAGAATTCTACCGTGTCGCCTAAAAGTTCCACAGTATTCCAGGGGAATCTCAGAATATTCCAAGTGGATTTTACAAATTCCAGAATGAAAGTGTATTTGGACCAGATTCAGTTTAGGAGAAAAGAAGTCTTTCTGTTCCCTCAATCCATCATCCCTCCATCTCACACAGTCTGAGAGGAGTTTATCTGGGAACGCTTGTTTTGACCGACATATGGCACAGTCGCAGTTTTACAAATTTTGGTTTCCAGAAGAAAAGCAGCAAGTCTGTTTTCTATGACTGCAGCATGGGTGAAAGAAAGCCCGAGCCAAATTTTCCACTTTATGGGAAAATAAAGCGAAACTGGAATCTTGAATGTACCAGAATCTGTTCGCCACCTGACTCCACTTTAATATTTCCACACAGGCGGGTTGCAAGAAGAACCCGTTCATCCAACCAAGCTTCTGCCGTCCGCTCTTCAAACCAATCCGACATCGACGTGCAGTCTCTGTGTGATGGACAAGGCCAGGAACCAATCCTGGGCGTTTTTTTCATCCAGGGGCGGGGTTTGAAACTTGTCTGTTCGTAGACGTGAATAACGTCAACACTCCATCCAGCCTTGGCGGAGGCAGCATCACTGTGATGTCATCACCTTGATGAATGCTTGTTGGCTGGCTTCTGCTGCCCATCAACAATTCAGGAAGGGCTGATCGGTAAGATGGGAGGAGGTTAGTGTTTCCTGAGCTTTGGATGGGTTGGTAAACTGTAGTAGGGTGGCGCTATGTGTCTCCTGAGAGTTGTAAACATGTTTGTCCACCAGATGCAGTACAAAATAGAAGAAGACAACCTTGAAATGATGGTTTGCTGCTTAAAAAGTCCAGTCACACAAACATTTAGCCGGCTTTGACTCGCTGGAAGACCAAGGTGTGTGGATTTTATTAATCCTCCTGACTGCATACCACTAAACTCGGAGAGACCAGTAAAAACTCCGTCTGTCACGGGGAATTATGATGGCAAGCAGAGAAAAGGGGAGGGGTTAGGAAGAGGCTTCCTGGGTCCACCCCATTCACAAGTAATTAATGTCCGAGATTCCCACTATAATTAACACCCTTAAAGTCACAGTACCCCGTTTTATCTGGAGGCTTTCAACGGGCAAAAGGAATGTGGGCGGAGTCTCATCAGTCCTCGGGCTCTCTGACTGGTCAGTGTGACAAGGTAGAACCTGGATTGGTCATGAGGGTAGATTGGGTGTGGTTTAGTGAATACTGAGCGTTGTGATTGGACATTAAAACATGTAGGGTTGTCATTGGTCAGAAAGGTAGGGTGGGTGGGGCTTTGTGTATTCTGAGCGTCTGAATTGATGAGAGGATTTTCTTCTGGTGGCCAGCGAGGGTCACGCCTACTCTCAGCAGATCACTATGGAAACAAAGAAAGAAAAATCCCATTATTCATCAGAGATAGACAGAGCTAAAGCTGTCTCGCTGCAGACAGAGCGTCTGTGTGAAGGTCTTACTGTGTAGTGAGCTGTGAGACGGATTCCAGGCTGGTGAATCCGGCCCGGATGAAGCTGTGTTCATATCGACTCATTTTAATGTTTCTGAGCCACTCGGATACAGAAGCACAAGCCGAGAGAGGAGGAGGAAGACGCTGGTCCAACAGAGGCTGAGACGGTCTGAGAAAGACACAGAGAGAGAGAGACAGAGAGACAGACAGACAGAGAGAGACAGAGAGAGAGAGAGAGAGGGGGGGGTAGACAGGGACAGACAGAAAGACAGAGGGAGGGAGACAGAAACAGTGGGACAGAGAGAAAGTGGGAGTGAGTGAGATAGAGAGAAACGGAGACGGAGAAAGACAGAGGGAGAGAGAGACAGACGGACAGACAGCAAGAGAGAGAGACAGAGGGAGCGAGAGATGGAGGGCGAGAGACAGAGGGAGAGAGAAATACAGGGGAAGAGAGAGAGAGAGACAGAGGGCACAAGAGACAGGGACAGAGAGACAGGGAGGGAGACAGAGGGAGGGAGAGAGACAGAGACAAAGATTAGCGACAGGGGCAGAGAGACAAAGAGAGAGACAGGGCAGAGAGACAGGGAGGGAGACAGAGAGAGACAGAGAGAGAATCTGACTTGTAAACAACTCTGTATTTTACATAAAGGTCATCGGTGACATATCCATCATGTCACATCATCAACATAAGTAACTGCTTTACATTAACACACCCACAGAGGTCATCTTCATCACAGAACCCCACAATGATTCAAAGAGGATAAAAGATGGACAGACAGACAGACAGACACACAGACAGACAGACAGACAGATTTTTTCCAAGCTAAAACAACTGGGGGAAAAAGAATGCACAGAAAAAGTAAATCATAGAAACCGAATAAAATGAGTAATAGTAAAAGATGCTTAAAACTTTCAAAAGTGGTTCAGGTCCCGTACTCCCAAAGGGTTCAAAAACATTCTGCAGAAACAGAATTAAACACCAACCGCCCCTCACTGACTGAGCATGTCTGTAGTGAAACACCACTGACAATAAAGTCATCTGAGTTGTTCATCAGGGTAAAGAATCTGAAATCCACTCGGACTCTCACCTTCACCCTGTGATGAACAAAAGAAGTAAACCTTCCTCTGAACCATCACTAATTCGACTTGTCCTACTTCTGTAAATCGCTAGCTTAGTTTGTTCCACTACAAAATGTAAAAGTTGCCACTTTTCTGCATCCTTCCTCTTGTACCCAGCACCAAAGATAAAACAGCTTCATTCCATGTGTCACCACAGTGACAGAATATGATTTGTAGAGCTTCAAAAAGCACCTGAAGTCTTTCACATTCCACGTAACAATGAAAAATTGTCTCTGGAGACTGACAGAAAGGACACTTAACAGAAACAGATGTATCTTAGAAATGCAACTATTGACTGCCAGCACTCCCTGTAGGATCCTCCACTGCAAGTCACCTGACCTTTTGTTCAGCGGGGCTTTATACAGCACCCCCCACATTGGCCTACAATCATCTGCCACTTTTAGCTTTGGTCTCCAAACAGTGTCCTTTCTCTCATTCGGCATGTTCTTGTTCATAGTTACAACACACCACTTGTACAAGACTTTCCATCTAACACGTAAAGGTCCATTTTAGTAGCCACATTTCAGACCAGTGAGGGTCCTGTTAGTCCAGTCTGGTCCATTTGGAGACCCAACTCGGGGAAAGGATCTCCATTATCAGGAGTCTCAGTCCCAACGGCATAGTCCTGCGGCATGTCCAGTTCCTCACTGGTGAGTCTTTTAATCTATGCATTCAGAAGGTCTCTAGTGTGTCTGCTTGACCTCAAGCCCAGCAGTGAAGCCATTGCCTCTGTGTCAAGAAGCTTTGGACCTGCAGCATCCACAATGTGCTTCAACTTAACAGCTCCAGCTGAGCATAGCCTCCGGTTAAGACCTGGTTTGCTGTCATCCTGAACGTCCAGCCTGGCCCCATGGATTAGAGGTTCTTCCAGGAGCCAAAACAGAGATGCTGTAGGCTCCAGTGCACCACTTAGAGTCCAGGCTCTAAACAATCCTTGATAGAAAGGTGGCAGGTCATGCACACTCTTAAAAACACAGTCTGTTAAAAACAAAGAGGTGTCTAAACCCAAACCCTGTACCTTCTTTAAAATAATGCTCATGAGAGGCCTCCACAGCACATCAGTCCCTGTGAGGTAACGCTATATGAATTGTAGTCTAAAAGCTGCTACTCTGTTCTCTAGATGCACCAAACCCTGCCCTCCCACCTCTTATGGTAGGTATAGCACACTCTGTGGTACCCAGTGCAGTTTATCCCCAAAAAAAGTTCACCAGAATAGACTGTGCTTCTTTTAGCAATCTGCTGGGGGGCTCCATACATGTTAGCTTGTGCCAGAGGGTGAAGGCTGCCAAATTATTAACAATTAAAACTCTTCCTCTGTAAGACATCTGTGGCAACAGCCGTCTCCACTTTTGTAATCTCCCCTCCACCTTTTCCACCATCCCTCCCAGTTTTTTTCAGCAGTCTGGTCATCACCTAGAAACACTCCTAGGTACTTGAAACCTCCCCTCTTCCAATTTAGCCCTCCTGGCAGCTGAGGGAGACCTGCAGACCACGTTCCAACTGCTAAGGCTTCACTTTTTGCCCAATTTACTTTAGCAGTTGAGAGATTCCCAAAACTTTTCACAATATTATCAATCAAATTTACATCATCTTGAATTTTTATAACGATAATTACGTATATCATCTGCATACGTAGATAAAACAATTCATGTGTTAAAATCAGATAAAAACAGACCACCAATAGAAGAGTGAAAATTGTACAACAAGGGTTCGATTGAAAGCACACAGCATGCCTGACATTGGGCAGCCTTGAACTATACCTCTAGATGCTTTGAAGGGTCTACACAAAACAGCATTAATTTTCAGTACACTCTCAATATCTTGGCACAAAACCTTAATCTTGGCAATAAGTCCAGGGCTGAGAACAAACCTAACACTTTCCAAAGGTGCTCAACCCGGTCAAAAGCCCTTTCCTGATCCAAGGAAACCAGACCAGCATCAAAGCCCAATGAATCAGAGACTTCTAAAACATCCCGAATTAATGACACATTGTCAACAATGGACCTGCTGGGCACACAGTATTTTTGGGTCTGATGGATGATCTGATCCATCTCCTTCTTCAGTCTGTTGGACAGGACTCTGGAAAGCAGCTTGTAATCTGCACACAGAAGAGAGACCAGATGCCAGTTCTTTATATCTTGTCGGACGCCTTTTTTCGGCAACGTCAGAACTGCTCTCCTGCAGCTCTGGGCAAAAACGAGTCATTAAAGCATTCAGTGAACACAAAAACAGCATCATCATCATCCCCAGCATCCTCCATTCTGTTTCTTCTGCTCAGGTACACGGCCATCTTTGCACTCCCCAGAATGAAATTGAAAAGTTGGCATTTGGCCTTGTTTTTCTGAGAATACCTGTAGCCCAGAATGAACATGGGTTTAGAAAAGACTTCGCCAAACAACTCAAAAACATTTTCCAGCACTGTAAAAAGTGGCAGCAGTCGACAACATTCCATGAAGCAATGAAAGACAGTTTCATGATTAGTGCAAAATGGACACTCATGACTAACATCAGAATTAATGACAGAGACAAAAGCATTAACAGCCACGACACCATGTAAAAACTTTCCACTGCATGTCTGCAGCTCTTTTGATCAATGGTGGTTTATACAGCGCTCTCCACTCAGGCCCAACACTGTCACTCAGACCTAAGTGAGTCCTTCATGGTGTCAGGTTTACCATTTAATTTGTCCCCGTGCAGAACTTTAACAAACATTTTGTACACTGAGCTTCCATTTGGATCCTTAAAAAAACACAGAGGGATTCTCACTTTTTAAAAGAGGTCCTGTACAGTCCTTGAAATCTGGGGAAATGTTAGCCCCACTAGACAGACTGCACTGAAACGGGTGCCATGTATGATTGGTTCCTGGAGCAGCCAAAGCAAAGAGCCGTGTTGTGTCAGTCTCTCTTTTTTCAACAAATTCCACACCTTGAACAGCCCACAGAAGAAGTCAGGTAGGTCCTTGATATTAAGCTGATTAAGTCCATCAAAACCAAAGATCTGTTCAGTCCTAGTCCACCTAGATGACTCAGAATGGTGCAAGCCAGCGACCTCCACACTAACCCAGCAGGACCATACAGAAACTTTTGTAGGAAGTGGAAACGGAAGGTTGCTCCCCTGCTGCTCAGGTGGATCAAGCCCTGCCCTCCTTCAACCCTCACTAGATACAGCATACTCTGAAGCACCCAGTGCAGTTTGTGCCAGAAGAAGTTGACAAGAAGAGCCTGGATCTTGGACAGCAGGTCTGGTGGGGGATCAACAACTGACAGGCAATGCCATAAAATTGATGATGCCAAGTTGTTAATGATCAGGACTCAACCTCTGTAGAACATCTTGGATAAAATCCATTCCCACTTTGCTGACCTTTGACCTTTTCAAGAGCATTTTCCACATTTTTAAGAACAACAGACTGAGCACCTAGAAACACTCCTAAATATTTCAGCCCCCCTGCCTTCCAAATCAACCCCCCAAGCAAACGGAGCTTTTTCTCCAGTACAACCCCAAGACTGAGAGCTTCACTTTTGATCCAGTTACCTTTGGCTGAAGATATTAAGCCAAACTGGTTGATGTCCCTCTCCAACACGTCTCAATATCCAACTGAGTATTTACCAGAATTACTTAATCATCTGTATAGGCTGACAGTGAAGGGTTCATTACAACCTGGAACAGTTATACCATGAAAGTCGGATCTAAGTTTGTGTAACAAAGGCTCAAATTCTAGGGAATACAACATGCCTGAGAGGGCACAGACTTGTCTAATTCCCCTTTGGATTTGAAAAGGAGTGCTCAACCCACCATTAATTTTCAGCACACTCTGAATGTCACAATGCAGAACCTTAATTTTGCTAATAAAGTAAGGACCAAAGCCAACCAAATGTGAGCCATAAATATTCATGCTCAACAAGATCAAAAATTTTTCTTGATCACTTGACATGATACCAGTTTTGAGGCCAAACAGCTTACAGAGCTCTAAAAAGTCTCGAATCAGAATGACGTTATCTGAACTCAACCTGCCAAGTACACAGTAGGTCTGCTTACAATGAATCACTTGTTCTATCACTTTACTCAGCCTGGTTGCCAACACTTTTGAGAGCAGCTTATAATCAGTGCAAAGTGCAAAGCAGTGACACAGGCCTCCAGTTTTTAATGGACTGTAGGTCACCTTTCTTAGGCAGTAAAGTGAGAACCGCCCACCTGCAGGTTAATAGCAGACACCCTCTGGTGAGATGATCATTTAACACTGCCAGCAAATCCCCCCAACCACCGACCAGAAAGATTTGTAAACATCAACAGGTAGACCATCAATTCCAGGAGCTTTCCCACTCTGCATACTCTGCAGAGCAGCATAGAGTTCATCAGAGGAGAGAGCTGCTTCCAACTCTACATTACTCTGCTGTTCAACCTGAGGGAGATCGGTATAAAAACTCTGAGACACTGCCTGCTCCTCTCTATGCTCACATTTAAACAGGTTACTGTAGAAACCGCACACTTATTAATTGCAGTATGGTCAGTCAGCACCTGCCCAGTGTCAGATTTTAAGCTGTGAATGAACCTCTTCTGTCCATTCTTACGCTCCAGGTGAAAGAAAAAGTGTGATGGGACATCCTTCTGGGCTACATGTTGAAAGCAGGACTTGACCAAAGCACTCTGAGCTGAAACACCCTGCAGGTTGTGTAAATGAGACTTTTTCGCTGTGAGTGCCTCAGTATGGTGTTGGTCCCGTGTGGCCTCAGCCAAGCCCTGGAGTTCCTCTACTTCAGACTCCAGCGCGTTCACTGAAGTCATTAAGTTTTGTGTGACATTCCGAGTGTATTGTTGACACAGTTGTATTATTTGGACTTTTCCAATATCCCACCACTGTTGTACAGACACAAAATCAGATTTTTTTTTTTTACTTTGGTGGTTTTTCCAAAAACAGACAAAAGCATCCTTGAAGTTTCTATCCTCTAGTAAGACTGTGTTAAATGCCAGTAGGCACTATTGGGTTTTACACATTTTATAAAGACAGAAACCATTACTAGTGAGTGATCAGAAAAACCAACAGGGCTGATGATGCAACTTTTGAACACATTAAACTGATGTTTAAAACAATAGAAACGATCAAGCCTGGCCACAGACATCAAGTTGTCCTTAACATGTGTCCTGGTGTATTGTCTCTGTTTGTTATGAAACCCTCTCCACACATCACACAGTTCATGAGCCTCAATAAGACGAACCAGACTGCGAGAGGCAGCGTGAGGCTCTGCATGGTTCCTGTCCAACCTGCTGTCCTCAGTACAGTTGAAATCTCCACCAATGAATAAATAGTCCTCACTGGTACAATTCTCAATAACCTCATCTGAAACATCCAGGAAGACTAACCTCTCCACTCCCACAACTGGAGCATAGATATTAATAAACACCATTTTTACCTGTTCATACACTGCTCTTACTTTTAACAGACGACCTTTAATAACTTCCTCAGACTCGACAGACTAAGGAATAAAATTCCTGGAAAAAATAATCCCAAATCCACCACTGTTACGGTTTTGTGACTTAAAAGGTCTCACCAGTCCATTCTGTCCACCAGTCAGCCTCGTTGTCAGTGGTACTGTGTCTCTCTTGTACAAAAAACACATCTAACTTTTTACGAGCACACAGCTTGAAAAGAGATTCCGTTTTCCCATAATTCCTTGCTCCATTTAAATTTAAGTTTCCTATTCTTATGTCCTCCATAATACAGAAAAAAAGTTGTAAAACAGAAACAACTGGACAAGGGGGCGTCCAGGTAGCGTAGCAGTCAATTCCATTACCTACCAACACGGGGATCGCTGAATCAAATCCCCGTGTTACTTCCGGCTTGGTCGGGCATCCCTACAGACTGAATTGGCCATGTCTGTGGGTGGGAAGCCGCATGTGGGTATGTGTCCTGGTTGCAGCACTAGCGCCTCTTCTGGTTGGTCGGGGCGCCTGTTCAGGGAGGAGGGGGAACTGGGGGGATCGTGATCCCCCCACATGCTACTTCTCCCTGGTGAAACTCCTCACTGTCAGGTGAAAAGAAGCGGCTGGTGACTCCACATGTATGGGAGGAGGCATGTGGTAGTCTGCAGCCCTCCCTGGATCAGCAGAGGGGGTGGAGCAGCGACCGGGACGGCTTGGAAGAGTGGGGTAATTGGCCACATACAATTGGGGAGAAAAAGGGGGGCGGACTGATTGACAAGCCAGAGGTCAGTCTGCCACAGACAGGATGTGTGTGTCTGTGACAAATGTTGGATGTGTGCCGCAGATTTAAACAACAACTCATTGGGGAGAAGAGAAGAGGAATTCCTGAGAAACTATTTGAACTTTAAGAGCTTTGAGTAACAAGACCCCCCCAACACACCCACACTCACCCCGGTCCATCAAGCCTTGTGATTTTCAGGGAGGCGGGGTTTCTGATCAGCCTATCCAGAGCTGCTACCACAGCGCAGAATCGCGGCCGATTGGCTCGTTCCTTCTGCCAGCAGTCCAACATGAGGGTGTGGAGGGAGGCGGGGCAGTCTGGGGGTGGGGGCAGACGATAGTCCTGCTCTATCGCATTTATCACCTGAAAACACACACACACACACACACACACACACATCATCATCATCATCATCCACTCTCCTCTCTTGTTTCCAGTGATGCCCTCACTCTGTGTATCAACACCTCTCTATCCTGTATGTCCTGGCAGACAGACAGGTAGACATGCAGGTAAACAGACAGGTCGATGGACAGACAGTTCTTACATCCTGGTTGCTCATGTCCCAATATGGCCGCTCTCCGTATGACATCACCTCCCACATGACAATCCCATAACTCCACGCGTCACTGGCTGACGTGAACTTCCTATAATCAATCAATCAATCAATCAATCAATCAATCAATCACTCAGTTGATTAATGCCTTTACAAAGCGGTCCATTCAAAGGATAAGCCATCTGTTATTCTACATTAATATTAATAACAACAGCTATAATGGTAATAATAATCATAACAATAACATAGTAATGTAAAATAATATTACCGCCACTAGTAGTGCTACTGGACTGAAGCCTAGAGTCATACCTAAATCAACTGAGGAAATATAGGTATGACTCTAGGCTTCAGTACAGCTTCTATTGCTAGTACTACTGCTATTAAACTTTCTGTTACTACAGCTACTACAACTATTACTACTGCTTGACAATAACAACAGCATTAACTACAATAACAATAATAATAATAACATGAACCTGTAGGCAATGGCCTCCGGTGCTGTCCAGCGAATTGGAATCTTCCCTCCCTGATAAGGACACACAGACAGAAACAGTCACACAGACAGACAGATTGATAAACAGACAGAGAGACAGACAGGTAGATGGATGGATGGACAGACAGACAGAGACAGACAGACGAGTAAACAGACAGACAGACAGAGAGACAGACGGGTACACAGACAGACAGACAGACCGACAGGTAGATAAATAGATGGACAGACAGACAAGTAGACAGACAGACACACAGATAGACAGACCGACAGAAAGAGAGACAGACAGACGGACAGACAGGCAGATGGACAGACAGACAGATCGATGGACAGAGAGACAGAGTGACAGGCAGGTAGATGGACAGACAGAAAGACAGACAGACAGATGGACAGACCGACAGGTAGACAGAGACAGACAGACAGATAGATGGACAGCCAGATAGACAGACACGCAGACAGACAGACAGGTAGACAGACAGACATGTAGACGGACAGACAGACAGACAAGTAGACATTCTTGTGTTTAGTGCACTCACATTTTAAATCCAACCTCACAGGTAAAGCTGTTGGTAAGTACTGTGTTAGCATGTTAGCTCTTCAGTGTTAGCATGTTAGCTCTTCAGTGTTAGCATGTTAGCTCTTCATCGACTTTCACTTGTGCAGAAAAATAAAGGCAAGGAAAGCTGGATGTACATCTATCTGCAGCGATGCTGACCTTGTATGAAATAATGAAGACTAATCCTACAACCGAACAGAAACATCTTCATCGACAGAAACACGAGCTAGAGTAAACTGGCAGCAATCCCTCTTCCACCTGTTCAGAGGTCAGTTATCTACACTCACTTCAGTCTGTGACTCTCAAGTTATAACAAGACTAGGTCAAAACCTAGTACATGGCTGGGTCATGTAGGGGCAATGTTAGAAATGGTGGCCAATTTTTTAAAAGGATAGCTAGTGGTAGTAGTAATAATAATAATAATAATAATACTGCTGGGATAGGCTCCAGCATCCCCGTGACCCTGAGAGCAGGATAAGCGGTTTGGATAATGGATGGATAGATGGATAATAACAATAATAATGGACTACGTTTATATAGCGTTTTTTTTTTTTTTTTTTTTTGCCAGATCAGGCCATGCTAACAAGGCTTGAGCAGAGGCGCGCAGCAGTGGCTTTGTGCTCCTCTTACCGGTGCTTCTTGTTAATATTCCTGGTGTTATTAATATTGACTATCATCATCTCCATAGTCAAGGAAATGAGGGCAAACATTCACTACAGTCACCGAGAACTTTTAAAGATTGGCACGGACTCTACAGAACACTATTTCAACGAGAAAACAGTACCGCAGGAGATTCTCAGAGCACCGGGTCTAATGTGGACCCCTATCCCCAGGGGGAGGCGACGTGGACAAGGCAGGGCGAGTTCACAGAAGTGGGGTAAGTGAGCTGGTTTGCTAGCCCAGCTAAGGGTTGCTCCATACAAAACTCCTGCCCCCAGTGTTTTCTCACAAATGTAAGATCACTCGCAAACAAAATGGATGAGCTCAGACTGCGTGTCACTACAGTAAAGGGTTGCTGTGTTCTTGTTCTGACTTTAACAGAGATGTGGCTGAATCACAACATACCGCTGCCTGCCGCAGTGGAGCTAGCAGGCCGCTCACTCCATCACACCGACAGAACATGTGACTCTGGTAAGAAATCAGGTGGCGGACTTTGTGCTTACATAAACGAAGCATGGTGCACAAACAGGACCATAATCGATAAATTCTGCTCTCCACACCTGGAATATCTAACACTTAAGTGCCGACCGTTTCACTTGCCCACGGAATATACAATTGTTGTTGTCACGGCAGTATACATACCACCTCAGGCTAATGCTTAGCTAGCGCTTGGACACATGTGTGACACCATCAGTAAATAACATAACACACACCCTGATGGAGTTTCATCATTGCTGGGGACTTAAACCAGACGAACCTCAGAGATGTTCTTCCCAGATTCTATCAACATGTCAAATGCACAACCAGGGGGCAAAACACCTTAGATCATGTCTATACTAACATAAAGAATGCCTACAGGGCCCTACCCCGCCCCCACCTTGGACAGTCGGACCACCTCTCTTTATTTCTTGTCCCAGCACACAAAGCCCTTGCTATCAGTGCTAAGCCGACCAGCAGGACAGTTATTGACCCGAGGAAGTCAGCTCTCAACTCCAGGACTGTTGTGAACACACAGAATGGAGTATATTTGCCCATCAGACAGACCTGGAGGGGTACACTTCATCTGTATTGTCATACATTAACTACTGCACGGGCAAAGTCAATGTGAGCAAAAGGACTCGAGTGTACCCAGATGAGAAACCATGAACAGCGAAGTGAAACGGCTGCTCGGGGTAAGAGACACGGCTTTTAGAATTGGGAGATACTTCAGCCTACGGAGTCGCCAGAGTGAACCTTAAGAGAGGTATCACATCTGCAAAACGCAACTACAAACTACAAATAGAGGAGGGCTTCAACAGTAACTCCAACCCATGGAGGTTGTGGCAAGGCATCCAG
The DNA here is from genome assembly GCF_029633865.1 of Lampris incognitus. Taxonomy (NCBI): domain Eukaryota; kingdom Metazoa; phylum Chordata; class Actinopteri; order Lampriformes; family Lampridae; genus Lampris; species Lampris incognitus. The sequence continues at coordinate 1,835,162 of NC_079230.1, read as the reverse complement.
GCCATCACAGATTACAAAAGGGTAAATAACACACAGCAAACACCAGCCAACAACACTGCCAACCTAGCGGTGGAGCTTAACTTCTCTGCTCGGTTTGACAAAGACAACCAACCTCCAGCCAGTTTCACGGTTGGGAAACCCACAGACCCTTGTTCTACACACTCCAGAGGTGCAGCGGACCCTCTGCAGCATCAACACATGGAAAGCAGCGGGGCCTGATAGTGTACAAGGGCGTGTACTCCAGGTCTGTGTTGACCAGTTAGCCGAGGTATTCACACCCATTTTCAACCTCTCCCCATCCTTATGCACAGTCCCCGCCAAGCCTCAAATCAAGCACCATCATGCCTGTACCCAAAAAACCTGTGATATCCTGTCCCAATGACTATCAGCCAGTCACTCTCACCCGTCATTTCAAAATGCTTTGAATGACTAGTACTCACCCACATCAAAAACACTGTCCCAGCTGATCTACCAACACCAGCTCACCTACCGGGAAAACAGATCGACCGAGGACACATCTGTGTGGCTCTCAATACAGCCCTCTCTCATGTGGAAAGAGCCAACACCTACGTCAGGATGCTCTTTGTTAACTACAGCTTGGCGTTTAACACCATCATACCAAACAAGCTGGTCGACAGACTCCACACACGAGGCCAAACGCCTTCCATATGCAATTGTATACTGGACTTCCTCATCAACTGACCCCAGACAGTAATACTGGGCAAGCACACATCCTCCACCCTCATCCCGAGCACTGGCATCCCCCAGGGTTGTGTGCTGACCCCTCCTTTATGTACTGTTCACACATAACATCAGCAACATTGGGATCGTCGGTTCGAATCTCCGTGTTACCTCCGGCTTGGTTGGGCATCCCTACAGACACAATTAGCCATGTCTGTGGGTGTGTGTCCTAGTCGCCGCACTAGCGCCTCCTCTGGTCGGTTGGGGCACCTGTTCATGGCAGGGGGGGGGCTGGGGGGAATAACGTGATCCCCCCATGCACTACGTCCCCCTGGTGAAACTCCTCACTGTCAGGTGAAAAGAAGCGGCTGGTGACCCCACATGTATCGGAGGTGGCATGTGGTAGTCTGCAGCCTTCCCCGGATCAGCAGAGGGGGTGGAGCAGAGACCGGGACGGCTTGGAAGAGTGGGGCAATTGGCCAAGTAAAACTGGGGAGAAAAAAGGGAAAAATCCCCCCCCCCCAAAAAAAGGCCATGTGTACTATTCACAGAGGACTGGGGAATAGTTGATATCACAGCATTGTAAGATGGTGACAGATGTACTCTTAGCCCCCCTCGGTTCAGGGATGGTCGTTCCCTCTTCACATAGTATAGATGGCCTCTTTGACTCCCCGTTCAAACCAGCATTCCTCCCTATCAAGAATGTGCACATCCTCATCCCTGAAAGAGTGGCAACTGGTCTGTAGATGGTGTAGACTTTAGAATAGAAAAAATGTCAGCAAGATAAGACAGGGTTAAAAGCCATTTTTCATAACTAAATGTATTAGCTAGAGGCGAATGTTTCTGAAGAAGGAAAGCGTGTATTTCGTCCCTCAATTCATACACTCGGCCGACAACCCTACCTTTTGACAACCATCACACATCTGTACGGAACAGCAAATGCGAGTGCTCTGCTCCCATTTCCAAACACAGGGCCTCGAAAAGCCGACTATCGAGAGCACTGCCTTTAACGAAGTTCCCGACTTTAATACCGTCTTTCAACACCACGTCAAGCTCAGGAGGGATTCCTTTTGATGCCAATGCTTCACGGTGAAGAAAACAATGTTCTGTCCAGCTGCGTCCATAATCCTTCTGACAACGCTGCTGTTTCTGCCAGTCATGTTGGCTGCCCCATCGCTGCTAATGCCTTTGCCATTAGCCCACTTTGTTACCCCGTAGGTATTTAACTCGTCGAAAATCTGTGCACCTGTCGTGCTGGTTGGTAATGTCAAGCAGCACAACAGATCCTCAACAAGTCCACTTTGCCAGACATACCAAACATAAACCAACAAAGTTGCGCATGATGCAACATCTGTACTTTCGTCCAGCTGTACTGAGAAATCACCCGCTGACGTTAATGGAGATATAAGCTGTTCTCTAAATTCTGAGCAACATCACAAATTGGACGAGACACTGTGTTCTCACTCAGTGGGATTTGTTTCAGTTTGTCAGCTGACTTCTCGTCCATAACTGTGCGAAGCATGTCTACTGTTGACGGCAGTATGAATCTTTCTGCAAGCGTGTGGGACACTTTCTCTTTAGCTATGTGATACGAAACCATACAAGAGGCTGCCTGGAACTTCTCATTGTATGTTACGTTTCTGCTAAGTACCTGGGCCGACCATTTAATTTCTTGAGCCTTCCTTTGAAAAAAGGACAAAGGTCTATCCACCAGATCGCCATGATGAGTATGTAAATGTCTTTCCAGTTTCAAACTCTCATTCGCCAGCTTTTCCCCACATATAACGCACATGGGTTTTGCATCCTGATCTGCGTTGGAACAGTTGACAAAGGCAAACTTTAAAAAAATAGTCCTTGTATGTGTCCTTGCTCCTGATTTCTGTTTTTCTTCGCAGGCCCCAGAGTACCAGTGCTCGGTTCATTGCCGATATCTGTGCTGCTTTGTCCTGCAGGTGTTGTTGGCTCAGCAGACTGCTAACGTCAGCTGCTTCATGTCGATCCTGGGTCGTCGGCGTCCCCGACCCTCTTTTTCTTGTAAGAAAACAAAAACAAAAAACGATCGACGGTGTTGCTTGTCCTTGGCCTGTTCATCTTTAGTTTAATTGCAGTAACACCAGTCTAAACTGGTAGCTAAACGTCTTAGAATGGAGTCTCAATTTTGCTAGCTAGCATAAATGTAGAACACTGCAGTGGGCTCTGGCTGCGTCAGGATAAGAAAAATATCATAAGTGATGACGTTTCACATAGCAAAACATTAGGATAGATCGGGCATTGTGTTAAATTCTCTGTGCAACAACAATACGTCAAGGAGAAGGAGGAGATGTGATTTTCAGGATTTGAACGAGGTAACTGAACTTATTTTGTAA
>NC_079230.1:1822115-1827115 GCF_029633865.1 Lampris incognitus | reverse complement strand
AGGAGTGGAGAAGAAGCATACTGGTACCGATTTTCAAGAACAAGGGCGATGTGCAGAACTGCAGCAACTACAGAGGTATAAAGTTGATCAGCCACAGCATGAAGATTTGAGAAAGAGTAACAGAAGCTAGGTTAAGAGGAGGAGAGGTGATGATCAGCAGCAGCAGTATGGTTTCATGCCACGAAAGAGCATCACAGATGTGATGTTTGCTTTGGTGATGTTGATGGAGAAGTATAGAGGAGGCCAGAAGGAGTTACATTGTGTCTTTGTAGATTTAGAGAAAGCATATGACAGGGTGCCGAGAGAGGAGGTGTGGTATTGTATGAGGAAGTCAGGAGTTGCAGAGGAGTATGTAGGAGTGGTGCAGGATATGTATGAGGGAGGTGTGACAGTGGTGAGGTGTGTGGTTGGAATGACAGATGGGTTCGAGGTGGAGGTGGGATTACATCAAGGATCGGCTCTGAGCCCTTTCTTGTTTGCAGTGGTGATGGACAGGTTGACGGACAAGATCAGGCAGGAGTCTCCGTGGACTGATTGTGGATGACATTGTGATGTGTAGTGAGAGTAGGGTGCAGGTGGAGGAGAGCCTGGAGAGTGGAGGTATGCACTGGAGAGAAGAGGGATGAAAGTCAGGAGGAGCAAGACGGAATACAGATGTTTGAATGAGAGGGAGGACAGCGGAATGGTGAGGACGCAAGGAGTGGAGGTGATGAAGGCATATGAGTTTAAATACTTGGGGTCAACTGTCCAAAGTAACGGGGAGTGCAGGAGAGAGGTGAAGAAGAGAGTGCAGGCAGGGTGGAGTGGGTGGAGAAGAGTGTCAGGAGTGATGTGGGACAGAAGGGTACCAGCAAGAGTTAAAGGGAAGGTTTACAAGATGGTAGTGAGACCAGCTATGTTGTATGGTTTGGAGACAGTGGCACTGATGAAAAGACAGGAGGAGGAGCTGGAGGTGGCAGAGATGAAGATGATAAGATTTTCACTGGGAGTGATGAAGAAGGACAGGATTAGGAACCAGTATATTAGAGGGACAGCTCAGGTTGGATGGTTTGGAGACAAAGCAAGAGAGACAAGATGGAGATGGTGTGGACATGTGTGGAGGAGAGATGCTGGGTATATTGGGAGAAGGATGCTGAATATGGAGCTGCCAGGGAAGAGGAGAAGAGGAAGGCCAAAGAGGAGGTTTATGGATGTGGTGAGGGAGGACATGCAGGTGGCTGGTGTGACAGAGGAAGATGCAGAAAACAGGAAGAGATGGAAACGGATGATCCGCTGTGGCGCCCCCTAATGGGAGCAGCCGAAAGTAGTAATAGACACATATACACACACACACACACTAGGCTTGCAACGTAAAGCCGAACCGTACGGTCCGCCCTGTACGGTTCAATCCGCCCTTATGGACGGTGGGTTTTCGGTTTTGCAGTTAAAATGTGCGTGAATAGTTGACAGGCGTTTCTTCCTGCCGGAGAATGGATTCTTCACTGTGTGCAGGCAGGCTGAGACAGACTGCTGCAGAAAACCCCGTCCCACGAGTCAATATCCAGTCACTGTTAGCCCCCCACCCCCCACCCCCCTTGTAACTGAAGCCGACAGTCGAGTTGAAAAGACGGCGGTAGCTCTAGAAGCAGAAACAAAGTCATGGCGAGTGGAGGAGTAGAGAGAGACAAGTCTGAAGAAGCACCGTCTTCATACAAATCTGGGGACATTTCGGGTTTGCTGTTGAATACAACGATGAAGGAGACAACACAGTGGACAGAAATAACACTGTGTGCTGCAAGCATTGCTTGACCCATGTCCCGCACTACGCAAGTGGAAACTCTTCCAATATGAGCCGGCATCTCCGTCAGCACCACCCAGATGTCTCGCTCTCTGGAAGCAGGACAGACGCACAGGTAACCAACAAACCTACAGCGCCAACTCAGAGAAACCCAAAACACTAACCCGTGCAGCCCCCGGGGGTGTTCATTGCTAAAGACATGCAGCCCTTTTCAGTGGTTGGAGATGTGGGCTTTCGTCAGCTAATGCCTACGCTCCATCCGCGCTACGTTATTCCCTCCCCAACTTACGTATTTCACCAACAATGTAATTCCTGCCATCTATGAAACAGCGCGCAAAGGCATTGAAGACGACTTGGCTAAAACACCTGATGCCTCGCACTGACCACCGGTAGTTGGACGTCTCGCCCAACAACGAGTTTCCTCACCGTGACGGTCCACTCACTATATGTTGACCTGGGAAAGGAGGAGCGCAGGCCTGCCAACTCGTCCCCCGTATGAAAGTCATACGAGCGCTGACTTGGCAGGCGAACGGAGAGATGCAGTGACTGAGTGGAAGGTGGAGAGGTCAAAGGTGAGCAGCATTCCAGTCACCACAGACAACGCATCAAATATTGTCAACGCGATCAAAGAAACTGAGGGACTGGGACCACAGATAGGCGGCTTCGCTCACACTGTGTACCAGTACTCAAGGCTAAGAGGCAATTTAACAGTTTAAAATGTTACGTTTCCATTTGAAAATGTTTTATATACATGTTATACTACTGTATAGTGTAAGAGTATTCGAGGCTAAGAGGCAATTTAACATTTGAAAGTGTTACGTTTACATTTTTACAGGTGTTTTTGTTATATACAACAGTCATACTTGAAGTTTTATATAAGCAAAATAAAGAGCGAATTTTGGAAATAGGAGAATTTTGTTTTTTATTGTTTTTTTATGCAAAACACGTACCAAAACCGAACCGAAACCGTGACCCAAAAACCGAGGTACGAACCGAACCGTGGGCTAACTGGACCGTTGCACCCCTAACACACACACACACACGCGCGCACACAGCCAACATCCTAGCCAGGTGGTAAACTGTCCATCACTCACTGACAGCCAGACAGAGAGACAAGACACACAGAAAGACATAAAGACCCTCTCACCCTCAGGAAACTGTCCAGGGCTCCGTTCTCCATGAACTCAGTGAGGATCATGACCGGACAGGAAGTGGTAATCACTCCTTCCAGGTGAATGATGTTGGGGTGCTGGAACTGACCCATGATTGACGCCTCTGACAGGAAATCCCGCCTCTGCTTCTCAGTGTATCCACCCTTGAGTGTTTTGATGGCCACATAGTTTTCCTTCTTACCGGGAACCTTGAGTCTGCCCCGACACACCTCCCCGAACTCCCCTACGCCCAGATAGACAGACAGACGGGCAGATACTCAGACAGACAGACAGGCAGGCAGACAGGCAGGCAGTCACAGACATTAAAACTGTAAAATGTCTAATGCTATGTCATAATATAAGAAACCTAACAATCTAACGAACATGTATTCTATTTTCTAATCTTCTACTGAACAGAACAATTTCATCTGAAGAATCTGTTGGTTTACAATAGAATTTGTATTTGTTATTATGTCGTATTATTGTATTTCCATCTCATCTATTTTCAAATCTACTGTGTGCTTCCGCAATATGTGCACATGTATGTCGTCATCCAAACCGCTGATCCTGCTTTCAGGGTGACGGCATGCTGGAGCCTATCCCAGCAGTCACTGGGTGGCAGGCGGGCAGACACCCTGGACAGGCCGCCGGAGTCTGACGCCAGCTTTCGAATGAATTCACGGTCTCTATTTTCGTTAGGCACCACTGCCTCGGTGCTCTGTGCATGCTAGCCATGCTACCCATGTTAGCCATGCTAGCCATGTTAGCCATGCTACCCATGTTAGCCATAGCTTCCCGGTTCGCGCTTAGCAGCAGAGATAATGTAGCGAATTCGGGGGACAAGGCAACCAAGGGAAGTGCCGCGGCCGGGAAGCGAACCCGTACCGCCCGCACCGCAGGAGACGTCGCTAACCGCTCGACTAAAGGGTCAGACCCGCCAGCCAGCCAGCAGCCAGCGGCCAGCGTGTCTTCTTATCCGTGCACGTTACAATAATCCAGTGTGACTCCCAGCAGTGTGAATGCGCCGGACTCCCGCCCTGACAGGCTTCAACATAACGTGGTTTGGCTGAACCACGTCAAGGCAGCGGAGACGCACACGCCCAAGTAACCCGGAAGTAGTCGCTACATTGCTGGCAGCATAACTGATGTGCCGCTGGACTACTTCCCTGAATAGAAAGGTCAAATCGGCCATAGCCAAAGCCCTCTTCACGACTTGTTTAGCGCGACTTCCCGCTGTGAAAGACCCACCTGCTCCGATCACCTCCTCGATCTTCACAAAGGTGGCGTCGATTTCCTTGGCGAACTCTCGAACCGCCTCGTTGGGGTCTTCGTAGGTGAACGGGTCGATGTAAACCTTCATGGCTAGCGGACACACACACACACACGTTCAGCACTTAGACGGAGACAATGTGGACACACATTTCTATCGAACCACAACCGCGTCTGGCGGGACGTGTTAAGACTGACAGGCTGAGAAGCCGGAAGTAAGCCAAACTCACTCTGACCCATTAGGAACTGCCCGTTCTTGTCGTTTAGTTCAGCCTCCTTTGATCTTCTTTTCCTGAGAGAAAGACGGAACTATAATGTTAACGGAACGTTATACCGGCCGGCCGGCCGGCAGCCATACCATACTGGCCGGCCGGCAGCCATACCATACCGGCAGCCGTACCATACCGGCGGCCGGCAGCCATACCATACCGGCCGGCAGCCATACCATACCGGCCGGCCGGCAGCCATACCATACCGGCAGCCATACCATACCGGCGGCCGGCAGCCCTACCATACCGGCCGGCAGCCATACCATACCGGCCGGCAGCCCTACCATACCGGCCGGCCGGCAGCCCTACCATACCGGCCGGCCGTCATACCATACCGGCCGGCAGCCCTACCATACCGGCGGCCGGCAGCCATACCATACCGGCGGCCGGCAGCCATACCATACCGGCGGCCTGGCTCTGCCGAATGACGGAAGCTAAGCAGGTGTGGGCTTGGCTAGCACTTGGATGAGAGACCTCCAGGGAAAACTGACTTGCTGCTGGAAGTGGTGTTGGAGGGCCAGTAGGGGGCAGTCT
>NC_079230.1:1814615-1817115 GCF_029633865.1 Lampris incognitus | reverse complement strand
GCAGACAGGAGGCCGGGGAGCGAGGGGCAGGAGAAACAGACCAGGTGGTGACACAGAAAGAGACCGAGGCTGGAGAACACAAGGAAACCGGACAGACTGAGCAGGCAGGAGAGGGAGGTGGGGGGTTGAGCAGGTTAAAGAAGGTGACCACGATGAGAAGGTGACAGAACTTGAGCAGGTGGAAGCTGATGGCCAGGATGAGCAGGTAGGAGAGGGAGGATGAACAGAATAAAAAAGAAAATGAGAACAGGGAGAACAGGGATCATAGCAAATTGGCTGGGCAAGATATGAATTGTGGTTAAAAGGAAATACAGCAGACTGCTGTTAGAGTGGCAGAGTCTGTAGTTGAGGAAGAGGAAGAGATGCTGTTGGATGATGAAATAAAATCAAAAAACGTCCATTAAAAGGAGGCCCACAGAGGGTAGACAGGAAAATATAAAAGCAAAGATGGTTTCAAAAGGTAAGAAGCCATCCTCCTCTTCATCTGAGGAGGACGCTGAAGAAAGTGGCTGTGAGTTAGTTTCCACTCCTCGTACACAGGTGGACACAGAAGGGAGCTATGCTTTCCTGAAAATCAGGACGTTTTTACAGGTTACCAAGGGTTTGAGGGCGGTCAAGGTGGAAAACTACTTTCCAGACTTGCAGCTTTTTGTTGACTCAGTTAAATGCTTTATGAAAAACACAGGAGATTTGGAGGTAAACACATTTACTGACCAGGAAATCTTTAAACTGAAAAAACTTGTACAGAAAGTAAAAATTGCAACTCCTTGATGATGATTAAGGCAAATTTGGGTATTGTTATCTTTTTGGTCAGTGTAAGCTTGTTTCTGGCACAGTTCATCCCCACTCTCCTCATGTGTCATATAAAATTAGGCACTTTAAATCTGAATGGAGCAAGAGATGACATGAAACAAGCTGCTGTGTTTAAACTGGCTGAGTTTAAGAAAATAGATGTTTTGCTTATGCAAGAAACACAGAGCACCATAGATAATGACACTGATTGGAAGAGGGATTGTGGCGGAAAAATTATTCTCTGTCATAAATCAAATATTAGTGGTGGGGTCGGGATTCTTTTTTTCAAAAGATTTTTGGCCATGCTCCCTTGAGGTAGAGGAAGTAGTCAAAGGCAGGTTACTGAAAGTAAGAGTGCATTATGAAAACATAAAACTAGTTTTTATAAATATTTATGGTCCCTTGGCCCTGAAAGATTTGTTTTTTTGGATGTGTTACTTGATGTTATCAGTAAATGTGACAGTGAGGAGTATTTATTTCTGGGAGGGGATTTTAACTGTACAGAAAATTGCAAGTTGTACAGAAATCACCAGGAACCACATCCTGCATCTCTTAGCCGGCTCACACGTTTGATTAATTCATGTGAACTAAAAGATGTTTGGAGAGCTTTTTATGGGAAGGCAGTATACATGAACACATTCAAAAGATACTGTGCTGTCCATGGCAAGGCTGGATCGGTTTCATTGTTTTAAACATCATTTTAATATGTTTAAACAATGTAACATACTTCCAGTTTGTTTCTCTGACCACTCTCTTGTACAGTGTTCAGTTTTTATAAGGAGTGTTAGAACAAATAGTGCTTTCTGGCATTTTAACACAGGCCTTCTAAATGATAACAGCTTTAGAGATGCTTTTAAGTTTTTCTGGGGCCAATTCAGAAGCCGAAGGTCTGATTTTAGTTCTCTACAGCAATGGTGGGACATTGGCAAGTGCCAGATGAAGCAGTTTTGCCAACAGTACACTTACAATGTCACCAGAGACATAACCAGATCTATGAGAGGTCTAGAGATGGAAATGGTGGAATGACATCACTGACATCTTCACTGAATGCTTTAATGACTAGTTTTTGCACCAGAGCTGCAGGAGAGCAGTACTGACGTTGTTGCCGAAAAAAGACGACCTACAAGATATAAAGAACTGGCGTCCGGTCTTTCTTCTGTGTGCGGATCACAAGATGCTTTCCAGTGTCCTGTCCAACAGACTGAAGAAGGTGATGGATCAGGTCATCCATGGACCCAAACCTACTGTGTGCCCAGCAGGTCCATTGTTGAGAATGTGTCATTAATTTGGGATGTTTTGGAAGTCTCTGGTTCACTGGGCTTTGATGCTGGTCTGGTTTCGTTGGATAAGGAAAAGGTGTTTGACAGGGTTGAGCACCAATACCTTTGAAAAGTGTTAGAAAGGTTTGCCCTCAGCCCTGGACTTATTGCCAAGATTAAGGTTTTGTGCCAAGATATTGAGAGTGTACTGAAAATTAATGGTGTTTTGTGTAAACCTTTCAAAGCATCTAGAGGTATAGTTCAAGGCTGCTCGATGTCAGGCATGCTGTTTGTGCTTTCAGTCGAATCCTTGTACAATTTTCGCTCTTCTATTGGTGGTCTGTTTTTACCTGATTTTAACACAGGAATTGTTTTACCTGCATATGCAGATGATATACGTAGTTATCATTATAAAAAGTCAAGATGATGTAAATTTGATTGATAAAATT
>NC_079230.1:1754615-1809615 GCF_029633865.1 Lampris incognitus | reverse complement strand
GAGCTCATGAGAGTCAACAGCTCATGAGAGTCAACAGCTCATGAGAGTCAACAGCTCATAAGAGTAAAGAGCTCATGAGAGTCAACAGCTCATGAGAGTCAACAGCTCATGAGAGTCAAGAGCTCATGAGAGTCAACAGCTCATGAGAGGCAAGAGCTCATGAGAGTCAACAGCTCATGAGAGTCAAGAGCTCATGAGAGTAAAGAGCTCATGAGAGTAAAGCGCTCATGAGAGTCAAGAGCTCATGAGAGTCAAGAGCTCATGAGAGTCAAGAGCTCATGAGAGTCAAGAGCTCATGAGAGTAAGGAGCTCATGAGAGTAAAGAGCTTCAGTTCAGGAGGTTTTCCTGCTGTGAGGAAGGCTCCTGTAAAGTACAATAAAGTACAAAGAAACTGATGGCACAACATCTGACTCAGACTGTGTGTGTGTGTGTGTGTGTGTGTGTGTGTGTGTGTGTGTGTGTGTGTGTGTGTGTGTGTGTGTACCTTGGGAAAGTAGCGTAGCTGGTAGTCCAGTATGTTGTAATGGGATTGTGAGGGGACGTTCCACTCTATAGACAAACTGTTTTCTGAAGATGCCGTCTTCCTCAGACCAGAAACTGGGGCAGGGACTGAACACACACACACACACACACACACACACACACACACACACACACACACACACACACACACACACACGAGTCAACAAGTGATCACAATTACATCCTGAAACTATCAACATATTGACTCTACACTTCAGAAGCACATCATTTGCAGAGAACAGCATGTGTGCAGGTAGTGCGGCTGCAGGAGGCAGCGCACACTGACCCTCTGTATGTCACCACCATGGTGTCAAAGATCCCCAGCACCGTGTCTACCGTGTACACCGTGGTGTCAAAGACCCCCAGCACCGTGTCTACCGTGTACACCATGGTGTCAAAGACCCCCAGCACCGTGTCAACCGTGTACACCATGGTGTCAAAGACCCCCAGCACCGTGTCAACCGTGTACACCGTGGTGTCAAAGACCCCCAGCACCGTGTCTACCGTGTACACCATGGTGTCAAAGATCCCCAGCACCGTGTCTACCGTGTACACCGTGGTGTCAAAGATCCCCAGCACCGTGTCTACCGTGTACACCGTGGTGTCAAAGATCCCCAGCACCGTGTCTACCGCGTACACCATGGTGTCAAAGATCCCCAGCACCATGTCTACCGTCACCACCATGGTGTCAAAGATCTCCTGCACCGTGTCTACCGTGTACACCATGGTGTCAAAGATCCCCAGCACCGTGTCTACCGTCACCACCATGGTGTCAAAGATCTCCTGCACCGTGTCTACCGTGTACACCATGGTGTCAAAGATCCCCAGCACCATGTCTACCGTCACCACCATGGTGTCAAAGACCCCCAGCACCGTGTCTACCGTCACCACCGTGGTGTCAAAGACCCCCAGCACCGTGTCTACCGTGTACACCATGGTGTCAAAGATCTCCAGCACCATGTCTACCGTCACCACCATGGTGTCAAAGATCCCCAGCACCGTGTCTACCGTGTACACCATGGTGTCAAAGATCTCCAGCACCGTGTCTACCGTGTACACCGTGGTGTCAAAGATCTCCAGCACCGTGTCTACCGTGTACACCGTGGTGTCAAAGATCCCCAGCACCGTGTCTACCGTGTACACCGTGGTGTCAAAGACCCCCAGCACCGTGTCTACCGTCACCACCATGGTGTCAAAGATCCCCAGCACCGTGTCTACCGTGTACACCGTGGTGTCAAAGATCCCCAGCACCGTGTCTACCGTGTACACCGTGGTGTCAAAGATCCCCAGCACCGTGTCTACCGTGTACACCATGGTGTCAAAGATCCCCAGCACCGTGTCTACCGTCACCACCATGGTGTCAAAGATCCCCAGCACCGTGTCTACCGTGTACACCGTGGTGTCAAAGACCCCCAGCACCGTGTCTACCGTCACCACCATGGTGTCAAAGATCCCCAGCACCGTGTCTACCGTCACCACCATGGTGTCAAAGATCCCCAGCACCGTGTCTACCGTGTACACCATGGTGTCAAAGATCTCCAGCACCATGTCTACCGTGTACACCGTGGTGTCAAAGATCTCCTGCACCGTGTCTACCGTGTACACCATGGTGTCAAAGATCCCCAGCACCGTGTCTACCGTGTACACCGTGGTGTCAAAGATCTCCTGCACCGTGTCTACCGTGTACACCGTGGTGTCAAAGATCTCCAGCACCATGTCTACCGTCACCACCATGGTGTCAAAGATCCCCAGCACCGTGTCTACCGTGTACACCATGGTGTCAAAGATCTCCAGCACCATGTCTACCGTGTACACCGTGGTGTCAAAGACCCCCAGCACCGTGTCTACCGTGTACACCGTGGTGTCAAAGATCTCCAGCACCGTGTCTACCGTGTACACCGTGGTGTCAAAGATCCCCAGCACCGTGTCTACCATGTACACCATGGTGTCAAAGATCCCCAGCACCGTGTCTACCGTGTACACCGTGGTGTCAAAGATCTCCAGCACCGTGTCTACCGTGTACACCATGGTGTCAAAGATCCCCAGCACCGTGTCTACCATGTACACCATGGTGTCAAAGATCCCCAGCACCGTGTCTACCGTGTACACCGTGGTGTCAAAGATCCCCAGCACCATGTCTACCGTCACCACCATGGTGTCAAAGATCTCCTGCACCGTGTCTACCGTCTACACCATGGTGTCAAAGATCCCCAGCACCGTGTCTACCGTGTACACCGTGGTGTCAAAGATCCCCAGCATCGTGTCTACCGTGTACACCATGGTGTCAAAGACCCCCAGCACCGTGTCAACCGTGTACACCATGGTGTCAAAGACCCCCAGCACCGTGTCAACCGTGTACACCGTGGTGTCAAAGACCCCCAGCACCGTGTCTACCGTGTACACCATGGTGTCAAAGATCCCCAGCACCGTGTCTACCGTGTACACCGTGGTGTCAAAGATCCCCAGCACCGTGTCTACCGTGTACACCGTGGTGTCAAAGATCCCCAGCACCGTGTCTACCGTCACCACCATGGTGTCAAAGATCTCCTGCACCGTGTCTACCGTGTACACCATGGTGTCAAAGATCCCCAGCACCATGTCTACCGTCACCACCATGGTGTCAAAGACCCCCAGCACCGTGTCTACCGTCACCACCGTGGTGTCAAAGACCCCCAGCACCGTGTCTACCGTGTACACCATGGTGTCAAAGATCTCCAGCACCATGTCTACCGTCACCACCATGGTGTCAAAGATCCCCAGCACCGTGTCTACCGTGTACACCATGGTGTCAAAGATCTCCAGCACCGTGTCTACCGTGTACACCGTGGTGTCAAAGATCTCCAGCACCGTGTCTACCGTGTACACCGTGGTGTCAAAGATCCCCAGCACCATGTCTACCGTCACCACCATGGTGTCAAAGATCCCCAGCACCGTGTCTACCGTGTACACCGTGGTGTCAAAGATCCCCAGCACCGTGTCTACCGTGTACACCGTGGTGTCAAAGACCCCCAGCACCGTGTCTACCGTCACCACCATGGTGTCAAAGATCCCCAGCACCGTGTCTACCGTGTACACCGTGGTGTCAAAGACCCCCAGCACCGTGTCTACCGTCACCACCATGGTGTCAAAGATCCCCAGCACCGTGTCTACCGTCACCACCATGGTGTCAAAGATCCCCAGCACCATGTCTACCGTCACCACCATGGTGTCAAAGATCCCCAGCACCGTGTCTACCATGTACACCATGGTGTCAAAGATCCCCAGCACCGTGTCTACCGTGTACACCGTGGTGTCAAAGATCTCCAGCACCGTGTCTACCGTGTACACCATGGTGTCAAAGATCCCCAGCACCGTGTCTACCATGTACACCATGGTGTCAAAGATCCCCAGCACCGTGTCTACCGTGTACACCGTGGTGTCAAAGATCCCCAGCACCATGTCTACCGTCACCACCATGGTGTCAAAGATCTCCTGCACCGTGTCTACCGTCTACACCATGGTGTCAAAGATCCCCAGCACCGTGTCTACCGTGTACACCGTGGTGTCAAAGATCCCCAGCACCGTGTCTACCGTGTACACCGTGGTGTCAAAGATCCCCAGCATCGTGTCTACCGTGTACACCATGGTGTCAAAGACCCCCAGCACCGTGTCAACCGTGTACACCATGGTGTCAAAGACCCCCAGCACCGTGTCAACCGTGTACACCGTGGTGTCAAAGACCCCCAGCACCGTGTCTACCGTGTACACCATGGTGTCAAAGATCCCCAGCACCGTGTCTACCGTGTACACCGTGGTGTCAAAGATCCCCAGCACCGTGTCTACCGTGTACACCGTGGTGTCAAAGATCCCCAGCACCGTGTCTACCGTCACCACCATGGTGTCAAAGATCTCCTGCACCGTGTCTACCGTGTACACCATGGTGTCAAAGATCCCCAGCACCGTGTCTACCGTGTACACCGTGGTGTCAAAGACCCCCAGCACCGTGTCTACCGTGTACACCATGGTGTCAAAGATCCCCAGCACCATGTCTACCGTCACCACCATGGTGTCAAAGACCCCCAGCACCGTGTCTACCGTCACCACCGTGGTGTCAAAGACCCCCAGCACCGTGTCTACCGTGTACACCATGGTGTCAAAGATCTCCAGCACCATGTCTACCGTCACCACCATGGTGTCAAAGATCCCCAGCACCGTGTCTACCGTGTACACCATGGTGTCAAAGATCTCCAGCACCGTGTCTACCGTGTACACCGTGGTGTCAAAGATCTCCAGCACCGTGTCTACCGTGTACACCGTGGTGTCAAAGATCCCCAGCACCATGTCTACCGTCACCACCATGGTGTCAAAGATCCCCAGCACCGTGTCTACCGTGTACACCGTGGTGTCAAAGATCCCCAGCACCGTGTCTACCGTGTACACCGTGGTGTCAAAGACCCCCAGCACCGTGTCTACCGTCACCACCATGGTGTCAAAGATCCCCAGCACCGTGTCTACCGTGTACACCGTGGTGTCAAAGATCCCCAGCACCGTGTCTACCGTGTACACCGTGGTGTCAAAGACCCCCAGCACCGTGTCTACCGTCACCACCATGGTGTCAAAGATCCCCAGCACCGTGTCTACCGTCACCACCATGGTGTCAAAGACCCCCAGCACCGTGTCTACCGTCACCACCGTGGTGTCAAAGATCCCCAGCACCGTGTCTACCGTGTACACCATGGTGTCAAAGATCTCCAGCACCATGTCTACCGTCACCACCATGGTGTCAAAGATCCCCAGCACCGTGTCTACCGTGTACACCATGGTGTCAAAGATCTCCTGCACCGTGTCTACCGTGTACACCGTGGTGTCAAAGATCTCCAGCACCGTGTCTACCGTGTACACCGTGGTGTCAAAGATCCCCAGCACCGTGTCTACCGTGTACACCGTGGTGTCAAAGATCTCCAGCACCGTGTCTACCGTGTACACCGTGGTGTCAAAGATCCCCAGCACCGTGTCTACCATGTACACCATGGTGTCAAAGATCCCCAGCACCGTGTCTACCGTGTACACCGTGGTGTCAAAGATCTCCAGCACCGTGTCTACCGTGTACACCATGGTGTCAAAGATCCCCAGCACCGTGTCTACCATGTACACCATGGTGTCAAAGATCCCCAGCACCGTGTCTACCGTGTACACCGTGGTGTCAAAGATCCCCAGCACCATGTCTACCGTCACCACCATGGTGTCAAAGATCTCCTGCACCGTGTCTACCGTCTACACCATGGTGTCAAAGATCCCCAGCACCGTGTCTACCGTGTACACCGTGGTGTCAAAGATCCCCAGCACCGTGTCTACCGTGTACACCGTGGTGTCAAAGATCCCCAGCATCGTGTCTACCGTGTACACCATGGTGTCAAAGATCCCCAGCACCGTGTCTACCGTCACCACCATGGTGTCAAAGATCCCCAGCACCGTGTCTACCGTGTACACCGTGGTGTCAAAGATCCCCAGCACCATGTCTACCGTGTACACCGTGGTGTCAAAGATCTCCAGCACCGTGTCTACCGTGTACACCGTGGTGTCAAAGATCCCCAGCACCATGTCTACCGTGTACACCATGGTGTCAAAGATCCCCAGCACCGTGTCTACCGTGTACACCGTGGTGTCAAAGATCCCCAGCACCGTGTCTACCGTGTACACCATGGTGTCAAAGATCCCCAGCACCGTGTCTACCGTGTACACCGTGGTGTCAAAGATCCCCAGCACCATGTCTACCGTGTACACCATGGTGTCAAAGATCCCCAGCACCGTGTCTACCGTGTACACCGTGGTGTCAAAGATCCCCAGCACCGTGTCTACCGTGTACACCGTGGTGTCAAAGATCCCCAGCACCATGTCTACCGTGTACACCGTGGTGTCAAAGATCCCCAGCACCGTGTCTACCGTGTACACCATGGTGTCAAAGATCTCCTGCACCGTGTCTACCGTGTACACCATGGTGTCAAAGATCCCCAGCACCGTGTCTACCGTGTACACCGTGGTGTCAAAGATCCCCAGCACCGTGTCTACCGTGTACACCATGGTGTCAAAGATCCCCAGCACCGTGTCTACCGTGTACACCGTGGTGTCAAAGATCCCCAGCACCGTGTCTACCGTGTACACCGTGGTGTCAAAGATCCCCAGCACCGTGTCTACCGTGTACACCGTGGTGTCAAAGATCTCCTGCACCGTGTCTACCGTGTACACCGTGGTGTCAAAGATCCCCAGCACCGTGTCTACCGTGTACACCGTGGTGTCAAAGATCTCCTGCACCGTGTCTACCGTGTACACCGTGGTGTCAAAGATCCCCAGCACCATGTCTACCGTGTACACCGTGGTGTCAAAGATCCCCAGCACCGTGTCTACCATGTACACCGTGGTGTCAAAGACCCCCAGCACCGTGTCTACCGTGTACACCGTGGTGTCAAAGACCCCCAGCACCGTGTCTACCGTCACCACCATGGTGTCAAAGATCCCCAGCACCGTGTCTACCGTGTACACCGTGGTGTCAAAGACCCCCAGCACCGTGTCTACCGTCACCACCGTGGTGTCAAAGATCCCCAGCACCGTGTCTACCGTGTACACCGTGGTGTCAAAGATCCCCAGCACCGTGTCTACCGTCACCACCATGGTGTCAAAGATCTCCTGCACCGTGTCTACCGTCACCACCATGGTGTCAAAGATCTCCAGCACCGTGTCTACCGTGTACACCGTGGTGTCAAAGATCTCCTGCACCGTGTCAACCATGTACACCGTGGTGTCAAAGATCTCCTGCACCGTGTCTACCGTGTACACCGTGGTGTCAAAGACCCCCAGCACCGTGTCTACCGTGTACACCGTGGTGTCAAAGATCCCCAGCACCGTGTCTACCGTCACCACCATGGTGTCAAAGATCCCCAGCACCGTGTCTACCGTGTACACCGTGGTGTCAAAGATCCCCAGCACCGTGTCTACCGTGTACACCATGGTGTCAAAGATCCCCAGCACCGTGTCTACCGTGTACACCGTGGTGTCAAAGATCCCCAGCACCGTGTCTACCGTGTACACCATGGTGTCAAAGATCCCCAGCACCGTGTCTACCGTGTACACCATGGTGTCAAAGATCCCCAGCACCGTGTCTACCGTGTACACCGTGGTGTCAAAGATCTCCTGCACCGTGTCTACCGTCACCACCATGGTGTCAAAGATCTCCTGCACCGTGTCTACCGTGTACACCGTGGTGTCAAAGATCTCCTGCACCGTGTCTACCGTGTACACCATGGTGTCAAAGATCTCCTGCACCGTGTCTACCGTGTACACCATGGTGTCAAAGATCTCCTGCACCGTGTCTACCGTGTACACCATGGTGTCAAAGATCCCCAGCACCGTGTCTACCGTCACCACCATGGTGTCAAAGATCTCCTGCACCGTGTCTACCGTGTACACCATGGTGTCAAAGATCCCCAGCACCGTGTCTACCGTGTACACCATGGTGTCAAAGATCCCCAGCACCGTGTCTACCGTGTACACCATGGTGTCAAAGATCTCCTGCACCGTGTCTACCGTGTACACCATGGTGTCAAAGATCCCCAGCACCGTGTCTACCGTGTACACCATGGTGTCAAAGATCCCCAGCACCGTGTCTACCGTGTACACCATGGTGTCAAAGATCCCCAGCACCATGTCTACCGTGTACACCATGGTAGGGGCCCGGCACTGACGTGTTACGCTGATGCATGCACGTGTGTGTATTTGTTTTTCCTAAACTCACCATCTCTGCTTGTGGTAACGTTGACTCTCTCGGCAGCGGGCTCTGATTGGCTGAGAGCAGACACGCCGTTCACTGATTGGACAGTGAAAGTGTAGTTGGTGTGCGGTTTCAGACCCCAAATGATGACTCGGCGCTGGGTTAGCCCTTGTTGTGATGGATGATACAACACGCTATCATCACATGGAGCACACGCAATGGTGTACAAAGCCTGCAGACAACAGACAGGGTTGAGAGTGGATGTTACCAGCAGGTTTAACCTGATCTTCACACACACACACACACACACACACACACACACACACACACACACACACACACATACACCATTGGCGGTTCCTGGGGTCGAGTGTGACGGTCCTCCTTCTGGGTCCTTGTGGCCTTCAGGTGGGCATACAGGCTGATCCTGTAGCCGCATATTTTGGGGCAATGTGGGAAAGGGTGTGAAAAAGTAGTTGAGGTTGTTGTTTGAGCCTTTCTGGTAACTCACTTGAAGCGCCCAGCACCCTCATGGACAGCCAGTCTCCAGGCCTCCTTGTTTGTTGCTGCTTGTCCCCAGGTGTTAAGATCAATGCCAAACCTTGTTACACTCACTGGCCACTTTATTAGGTACACCTTGCTAGTACCGGGTTGGACCCCCTTTTGCCTTCAGAACTGCCTTAATCCTTCGTGGCATAGATTCAACAAGGTACTGGAAACATTCCTCAGAGAGTTTGGTCCATATTGACATGATAGCATCACGCAGTTGCTGCAGATTTGTCGGCTGCACATCCATGATGCGACTCTCCCGGTCCACCACATCCCAAAGGTGCTCTATTGGATTGAGATCTGGTGACTGTGGAGGCCATTTGAGTACAGTGAACTCATTGTCATGTTCAAGAAACCAGTCTGAGATGATTCGAGCTTTATGACATGGCGCGTTATCCTGCTGGAAGCAGCCATCAGAAGATGGGAACACTGTGGTCATAAAGGGATGGACATGGTCAGCAACAATACTCAGGTAGGCTGTGGCGTTGACACGATGCTCAATTGGTACTAAGGGGCCCAAAGTGTGCCAAGAAAACATCCCCCACACCACTACACCACCACCACCAGCCTGAACCGTTGATACAAGGCAGGATGGATCCATGCTTTCATGTTGTTGACGCCAAATTCTGACCCTACCATGCGAATGTCGCAGCAGAAATCGAGACTCATCCGACCAGGCAACGTTTTTCCAATCTTCTATTGTCCAGTTTTGGTGAGCCTGTGCGAATTGTAGCCTCAGTTTCCTGTTCTTAGCTGACAGGAGTGGCACCCGGTGTGGTCTTCTGCTGCTGTAGCCCATCTGCCTCAAGGTTCGACGTGTTGTGCATTCAGAGATGCTCTTCTGCATACCTCGGTTGTAATGAGTGGTTATTTGAGTTACTGTTGCCTTTCTATCAGCTCGAACCAGTCTGGCCATTCTCCTCTGACCTCTGGCATCAACAAGGCATTTTCACCCACAGAACTGCTGCTCACTGGATATTTTCTCTTTTTCGGACCATTCTCTGTAAACCCTAGAGATGGTTGTGCGTGAAAATCCCAGTAGATCAGCAGTTTCTGAAATACTCAGACCAGCCCGTCTGGCACCAACAACCATGCCACGTTCAAAGTCACTTAAATCACCTTTCTTCCCCATTCTGATGCTCGGTTTGAACTGCAGCAGATCGTCTTGACCATGTCTACATGCCTAAATGCATTGAGTTGCTGCCATGTGATTGGCTGATTAGAAATTTGCGTTAACGAGCAGTTGGACAGGTGTGCCTAATAAAGTGGCCGGTCACTGTATGTGGGCCTTGATAGTATCTTTATATCACTTCTTTTGTCCTCCTGGGGCACAGCGTCCTGTCATGAGCTGAGAGTAAAGGACAAAGGACTTGTTCCGGGGAGGTGAGAGTCTGACATGTGGAGGACATGGCCTGTCCATCACAGCTGATGTTGTGCGATGGTGGCAGTTATAGTAGGCATGTTGGTCTCCTCGAGGACGCTGAAGTTGGTGTGCTTATCCTCCCAGCTGATCTTAAGGATCTTCCTGAGGCATCACTGTTGGTATGCCTCAAGTGCCTTCAGGTGCCTGCTGTATGTGGTCCTGGTTTCTGACCTTACAATAGACTGGGCAGCACTGCCGCTTTGTACACCAGAATTTTTGCTCTGGCCTGAAGGTCGCGGTTTTCAAAAACCCTTTTAATCAATCTTGAGAAGGCACAACTGAGACGATGGTGTATGCCAATGTCAATGTTGGCTTTGGAGGACAGAAGGCTGCCAAGATGTGGGAACTGTTCCACGTTTCCAGGTCTGGTATTGTCAAGGCTCAGTGTTTTCGGTTTTTATTTTTCAAAGCCGCCCAGCATGCCGAATTTCGCCACAAGAGGACACTGTTACATAACCTCACACGAACAGGAACAACTTTTAAATCTGTGGAAACATAAAATCCAGGTGAAAATCAGTTTAAAAATCTGGGTATTTTTCGGTGAAAGTCGGTAAAAACCGAAAACGTTGAGCCTTGGGTATTGTCTACAGAGATGGATGGAGGCAGAGCAGGCATATTTCTGTTGGGTGGGGGTTGGTAGAGGATATGGGTCTTTTTTATGTTAATGGCCAGGCCAAGCTGCTTGTATGCCTTTGCAAAGGCGTCCAGTATGCTCTGTAGGTCCTCTTCTATGAGGGACACGAAGGCGTTGTCATCAGCATACTGCAGCTCTGTGATGGATGTGGTGGTGGTTTTACCTTTATCCCCTGAATCTGTTAATGTTCAGGAGATTCCCATCAGTCCTGTACATGATTTCAACTCCCTGAGGGTCCCTGATTGGGACCCGTGAGGTGGAGGATGGTGGTAATGACGACAGGGAACAGGGTTGGGGCAATGACACAGCCTTGTTTAACTCCTGTGTGGACCTTGGAGTACTCGGTCTCGTCTCCATAACTGCTGAGTACTCCAGCTGACATATTATCATGTCGTAGGGGAGACTCTTTTCACACTCTTTTATATATCTTGGGAGCAATACATCATATTGTTAAAACTTGCACGCCAAATGAAAGAACGAAGTCTCGGGCATATATTTTCTATCCATTTCATTTCCATATCTTATTTCAGTACAGAGTTATAGGCATTTAAATAGTCAACGGGTAAGTTGTCACACTATGTGGGGTAAGACGTCACACAACAAATCAAACAAGAACCAATTCATTGTTCGTTTATGTTTTTTACTTGAAATTCTAAATTAAATTCAGCTACTGAAAAAAAAGACTGATTAATCACCGAACTTCAATCATCCTGGAACGTTAAATCAGTCCCAACTACAACAACTGGAAAATCATTTCAAGCAAACTTTCAAATAAAACATGTCAAGCATTCAAACAAATCTCAAACCAGGTCTCAAACATCACCAGCCAGACTCGTCGTCAGCACTGCAGGTCTGGCACATAAACTGCCTTGCCAGAGGTGGAGTCTCCATGAGCCTACTGTTTGCATGTCATGCACTGGACCCGAGTCTCTCATTTTTACCTTGTGCCTGCCTTTCAGCCGCAAGTGCCTCCTTCTCTGGTGTGTCAGTGAGAACAGCAGTTTTTCTTGTTTTTTTTTGGTTGGCCAGCTAGTTTTCTTGGACTAGCTTTTGGGTATGGCCAAATGTCCTCTGGAGTTGATGTATGGGTGGAGCTGGCATTACTAGGCAAGGGTGATGTGGTGCTAATGGGCACGGCTGGGTTAGTGCTGGGGTCTGGGGCCTGGAAGTGCTGGGGTGGTGCTGGGGCCTGGAAGGGCTGGGTTGGTGCTGGGGCCTGGCAAGACTGGGTTAGTGCTGGGGTCTGGCAAGACTGGGTTGGTGCTGGGGCCTGGAAGTGCTGGGTTGGTGCTGGGGCCTGGGAGTGCTGGGTTGGTGCTGGGGCCTGGAAGTGCTGGGGTGGTGCTGGGGTCTGGAAGTGCTGGGTTGGTGCTGGGGCCTGGAAGTGCTGGGTTGGTGCTGGGGTCTGGAAGGGCTGGGTCCTGAAAGGGGCGATCTGAGACATAGGATGGTGCAAATTCTGTCTCCAAGAACACATCCCTGTTGTAAGGTTGAATCCCTGTCATCCGAAGGCCGGCCTGAATATTCAGCAGGGCTGCAGCAAGAGGATATGCAGTTGCCGGAATCCCAGGGACGTCACAGATTGTGATCGTTTCCCTGGGTTTCTTTCTTTAAAAACACATTCACAAAGTTCAGAATTACATGTGACAACAGTGTATGCAGTGTCTTAGTATACTGTGTACTATGTATACTGGAAACTTGTCTCAGTGATTTTGGAGCAAGTTGTCACATGTGATAACTTACCCCAAAATTACTGAGACAAGTTGCCCCAAACTGCCATTTTTGCTAATGTTTGTTATATCTTAAAATCAGCTTAAAGTAGGGCATTAGCAAAAGTATAATAAGACACTTTATTTCTCTCCTCTACCAAGTGCAAATGTATAATTGTGAATATTTTTAACTATAAGATTATTACAAAAAATGTCAAGTTCAATTTTTTTACTTTAGAATGTGAAAAATGGTATATCACCTCAGTTAACAGCGTGCCGTGGTTTTCCCAGACAGGATATGACGTCAGACCAAGTAGCTGCACAAAACTAGCATTCAACTTTTATGTGGCGTCCTCCGATGGTGAAAATGTTAACGATGTGACAACTTACCCATGTGACTCGAAGCCCTGGTCTCCCCTACTCATAATAGTCTGAGGTACTTGTCGGGGCAGCCTACTTTTGACAGAGGTGGCGAGAGGGCCTGGCGGTTTATGGGATCAAAAGCTTTGCTTAAGTCTATGAAGGCCAGGTGACGTGCGGGCCTTCAGACTGTCTGTACCATCTGCTTCCTGTCGTGACCCAAGCATGCTCCTATGTAGGCGTACCATGAAGTACTGTCACGCCTGGTGTTTTGCTCAGGCACACAGACGAGTAACAGAGGAAGTCTTGATCTGGACCCTCCAACCGCTCCCTCCCAAAGGCCCCTCTGATCCAGAATAAACCACGCGCCAGTCCTGGTGTTTGGCAAGTGCTCACTTTCTTCCCTTTTAACGCGGGCAAGCAGCGTGAAAGCGGAAATGACGTAAATACTGCTGTAAACTACTAATAAGACCCATTAGCCCCTAGCTAACGGGTCTGCTGACCCTTTAGCCGAGCGGTCAGTGGCGTCGCCTCGTGGTGCAGTACACCCCGTATCGAATCCCGCACCGGGCAAGAACATAACCGGTTACATTGTATTTTCAGAAACCCAAAACAAAACTGATAGGTAGTCCACAAGTCAGATCTTCGCTGACTAGCAGCCGCCTCGTTGTCTCGTTCAGTGTCCGGGTCTTCACGTTGCCTGCCTGCGAGAGACGTTTCGTACCCTCGTATACATAAAATGTCCACAGGAAGTTGTAATATCACGGAGGACTGCACAAACTGAAGCCACATAAACAAGTACCGTGTGCACCTCCTGACCAGAAACCTATGGGGGGGGGGGGTTCTCCCCAGGTTCGTATCTGGCCGATTACCCCGCTTTTTTTTTTTTTTTTGGCCGTCCCGTTCGCTGCTCCACCCCCTCTCTGCCGATCCGGGGGCGCCCCGACCGACCAGAGGAGGCGCTAGTGCAGCGACCAGGACACATACCCACATCCGACTTCCCACCCGCAGACACGGCCAATTGTGTCTGTATGGACGCCCGACCAAGCCGGAGGTAACGCGGGGATTCGAACCGCGGGGGCGGGGATTCGAACCGGCGACCCCGCGATGGCAGGCAGCGGAGTAGACCGCTACGCCACCCGGGCGCCCACCACACGTATGGGTTTCAGACCGAAACGCGTCGTTGACGCTCCCGAGCTCCTTCCCCTTGACTCCCGCTGGCTCCGAACGTAAACACGCATCCGCGAATTAACTCTCGCGTGAACTCGGGTCACGTGACCACGGCGTTTGTCTCTTCAATTCAATGCAATGATCCGAACAGTAGGTGTCACTATAACAATGCCTATTCTAATACATTCCACATCGGTAGGATAGAAATACATTCAAAACAAGGAATAAATGAAGACGTTTCCCAGACAGTTGCAGACAGAGCTGATGCTGCGACCAGCCGCCAGTCTGTCTGCTGCACACCGGACGCCACGACAGAGAACAGGTTAGGTTTACCTCGCCGATGCTGCTGCAGTGCGTACACAGAATGCTGTAACTCAGATCCAGCCGGCCGCCGCGGTCCACAGGTTCACTCCATTCCAGCGTCACCATGGTGTCATTTACCTGAGTGACCACGGAGCGAGGGGCAGAGGGGGGACCTGGGGGTCAGAGGTCAACTTCAGGTCAGATGTCATCGTACTGATTCTTTTCTGTTGTGTTGTTCTTGTCTGCCTGTCTGTTGGTCTGTCTGTCTGTCTGTCTGTCTGTCTGTCGGTCTGTTGGTCTGTTGGTCTGTCTGTCTGTCTGTCTGTCTGTCTGTCTGTCTGTCTGTCTGTCGGTCTGTCGGTCTGTTGGTCTGCCTGTCTGTCTGTCTGTCTGTCTGTCTGTCGGTCTGTTGGTCTGTCTGTCTGTCTGTCTGTCTGTCTGTTGGTCTGTCTGTCTGTCTGTCTGCCTGCCTGTCTGCCTGTCTGTCTTGTTGGTCTGCCTGTCTGTCTGTCTGTCTGTCTGTCTGTCTGTCTGTTGGTCTGTCTGTCTGTCTGCCTACCTGTCTGTCTGTTGGTCTGTCTGTCTGTCTGTCTGTTTTCATTTCTGAATAAAACTGATGTTTTTCTATAGCAGGAGGACAGAGGAGGGGAGAGAGAAGATCCTATGTGTGGATCTGTGTGTTGGTGTGTGATTGATGGAAGACTTGATAGATGTTTCCATTTCCACCCCCCCCCCAACACACACACACGCGCGCACTCACACACGACATGTACACACTAGAGCCTGACCGATATATCGGTATGCCGATATTATCAGCCGATATGAGCTAATTGCAGATGAATCAGTATCAGCGTTTATAACAGCCGATAAATGACAACCGATTAAGGCCTGATGCAAAATTTCTGTGTATCTCCCTTTAAGAAGGGGTGAAATGTTAGCATGCTTCGCCTTCAGAGCCGGATGGGATGTGAGCGTGTTTTAGATGACGTCATCATTTTCAAGATGCGTGACCGATGAAATGCATCGTGATTCGCTGAAATAAAAGTGGAGAAGGTGAAAAGCATTATGGGATAATTTTTTTCCCCTGAGCCTGTCTAAGCCTCTCACGCTCCATGTGGACCGCAACAAGTTTCCAAACCTGCGCTTCAGACAGTGACATGGCTGACGACCTGAGCAAGGGGAGCAGCACCGATGCCGAGCACAGCAGTCACTCCCAATTAGAAGATTCAGACCCGGACTATGACGTGACTGCTTCTGACCTGCTATCCAAGGCCCAGTGGGTGAGACACATGCTTGAGGAGGAGGACAATTTCAGCGAATTTGCCAGATTCCGGATTTTTTGTTTATTGCTTTTTTTTACAAGAAATGTTAATGAAGATTAAAGCAAAGGCAATAATTTCTATTACACCCAAAGGTTTATGCTCTCAAATGGATTGTATTGTTTTAGAAAAGAGCTATATACATACAATTATTATTGTTATTATTACTATTATTATTATTATTTCATGTTTTGATCTGCTACAGAGGCTGAGAAATAAAATGTTTAGTAAATGTTGACATTTCTGTCAAGTTTTTTAGAAAACCCTCAAGTTTTAGGGGGTTGGTTTCAGACAATGCCACAGGTTTTATAAGGTTTTTTAGAGGGGGCCTTATGGCATAATGGGTTAAAAAGGAAATTGAGAGATGGAAGATTGATCCTTCAGCCATGTTATAAGTCATGTCATACCCCATGTCCAGTGTTGGCAACACATGTTTGGAACGCCACAAACCTCAGAAATCAGCCCACCGAGCAGAGTCGAGTCGAGCACAGCAGCCCACGACGGAGATCATCTGTGTTCATGGTAAGCTGATAACTGTCACATGAAATACATTACTTAAATAGTAAGTATCCCCCATCAGTTCTCCTCGTAGCCTAAATAAGCCTGACAGCATTCATGTCAGCCATGCCTGGCTCTGCTGCAGTAAGGTGAAAGCCGGTACTGTCAGTCAGACATCACAGTTGAGTGGTGTAGGCCAAGCTGTTGACAAACTTGACCGCAGGTTTATTTAGGAGACAGTATGGCAGCTCTAGCGAGTAAACAAACTACAAACCTATCATTTCTCCATCGCCGCTTCTCTGGCAACATCACTTACAGCAGCTTATAATGCTGTCTATGACAAATGAAGTTACCCACAGAGCTAGCTAGCTAACGCCACGCTTATCAGTGTGAGAATGCTAACGTTAAAGAGCGGTCAAAATATAGTGCTAAGTAACGCTTCTCTCAATAAACGCTGTGTCCAGATGAACTGGTTCAACTTTCTTTCTTTGATTTTCTTACCTGGATTATTGGGCATTCAGAAAGACATTTTGACTCCAAGCATTATGTTAGATACTTGTTCAATCATGTTTATTTACATGTCCCCTGTGATTTAATAATGTCCAGTGTACAGAGCATAACTACAGACATGCAAGTCGCAGATATATTTACCATTGCTTCATTTAGGCGTAATAAGTTGTCTTGGTAGCCAGACAATGTTATCTAGCTACACATGACAAATAGTCAGCAAGTGACTGGTACTGAAGAGCACTGGTGTTTATTTAGCTATTTATTTTATCTTTATTTATTAGGGTTATGGTTAACCCAGCTGCTGGGGATACACAAGCCAGTGCATTCTTAGTGCCGGTCCCAAACCCAGAAAAATGGGGAGGGTTGTGTCACGAAGGGCATCCGGCATAAAACCTCAATCAAATCAAATAAGCGGATCATAAATCAGATTTCCATACCAGATCAGTCGAAGCCTGGGTTACCAACGACCACCACCAGTACTGTTGGCCAGCAGGGTGCATGTGGAAACTATGTTACTGTTGGGAGAAGGAGAAGGAGAGGGGGAAGGCATGAAGGAAGAGTATGTTAACAGTGTGTGAAGAGAGGTGAGGTGAAGAGAGTGTCAGACAAAGTGATGAGTATGAAGCTGGAAATTGAAGGTGTATTGCTGAATGTTATCAGCGCATATGCCCCGCAAGTTGGGTGTGAGATGGAAGAGAAAGAATTGTAGAGTGAGTTGGATGAAGTGGTGGAGAGGGTACCCAAGGAGGAGAGAGTGGTGATTGGAGCGGACTTCAATGGTCATGTTGGTGAAGGGAATGGAGGTGATGAGGAGGTGATTGGTATGGTGTCAAGGAGAGAGATGTGGAAGGACAGATGGTGGTGGATTTTGCAAAAAAGTAAGGAAATGGCTGTGGTGAATATATATTTCAAGAAGGGGTGGAACACAGGATGACATATGAGACTGGAGGTAGGTGCACACAGGTGGACTATATCTTATGTAGAAGGCGCGATCTAAAAGGGATTGGAGACTGCAAGGTGGTGACGGGGAGAACATAGCTAGGCAGCACAGCATGGTGGTCTGTAGGATGACTTTGCAGACCAAGAAGAGGAAGCGAGTGAAGGCAGAGCCAAAGATCAAATGGTGGAAGTTGAAGAAGGAAGACTGTTGTGTGGAGTTCAGGCAGGAGTTAAGACAGGCACTGGGTGGTAGTGAAGAGTTGCCGGATGGCTGGGCAACCACTGCAGAAATAGTGAGGGAGACCGTCAGGAAGGTACTTGGTGTGTCATCTAGAGAGAGGAAGGAAGACAAGGAGATTTATTGGTGGAATGAGGAAGTACAGGAAAGTATACAGAAGAAGAGGTTGGTGAAGACAAAGTGGGATAGTCAGTGAGATGAAGAACGTAGACAGGAGTATAAGGAGATGTGGTGTAAAGTGGAGAGAGAGGTGGTGAAGGCAACGATAAAGGCGTATGGCAAGTATTGTTACTCTCATATATGTCTATGTGTAAACAATTTTGACTTACACGCACAGAAACACACGGACACATTGGCTTCGTCTTAACTCGCATACTTTACTCTGGGGGAAAAACCGACAACAATTTCCACAGTACAGACCATCATAATGCTTAGAGTGCCTTCTAGAGATAAATATGCTGAACAACACCCGGCCATCAACAGTAAATACATAACATCTCCTCTCAACTTAAATGCATTGTTAATATTAAATCACAATTCTTTTAGTATGTTCACTTAGCTTGGAAATAGTCAGGTGGTTTGGTCATCCTCACGGGATAATGTCTATCAGTCTCTCATACCTGAGTATCTCCAGCATGGGGTGGTTCAGTGGAGTGGTGTGTTTCAGATGGCTCAGCAGACAAACCAGAGTGCTGTGTAGAGGTGAGGTGTGGTACTACCAGCACTTGGTTGAGGTAACACCGGGAGGCTGGTGGGAGGATGCACCGCAGAGCTTGCAGTCTCCTTGTGTGTTTGCTCTGAACGTGCCAAAATTTGGTCCACATGGCGTTTCCATATTCCCTGTGCTCCTACATTTACCTTATACAACACTGGTCCCGTTTGTGCCGTAACATCCGGGGTCCACTTTTCCTTCCCCTTCCGATAATCACGAACAAGGACAGGCTCGCCCACTTCAAAGTGTCTGGCCTTGGAGTATTTTTGGCGGCGCTATTACTAGGAATCCTGGGATCGATGCACTGTCCCAGCTACGCTGGGCTTAAGGAAGTCCAGCTAAGAGTGCAGTTTGCGCTTCATGAACAACATAGCAGGTGGTTCCTTAGTTGTGGCGTGCAGGGGCGAAGCTTCTGAACAAGCAAGCCAGGCAACTGCTTGGAGCCCTAGGCAGTAGGGGCCCCCAAGGGCTGACAGAATTTACTCCAAAGCAGTGACCGCAACCTCCGCCTTAAACAACCAATGGACGATTTGCAATGACATGACATCACAGTAGGAAACCTCCCTTGTAGGGGCCCCATGTCATTCGCGTTGCACGCACGTGCACTGCCTGCACTATTCGAAAGTGAAAGTTACTCCCAGCGTCCACTCCCGATGAGCAGTTTAAGAGAGAGTTTTTTCTCCCCCTAGTGGACACAGCCCTCAACAGCTTGAATGACAGATTTTCAAAACTTGAAGATGTTTACAGCCTTTATCGTTTTTTGTTCTCAAAAGAACATATGTCAAACGCTATTCAGAGTGGCAAACTTGCAGACAACTGTAAGAACCTGGAGAAAACACTACATGATGCAGATTGAGAGGATTTGATTCTGGAGATCAGGGCTGCTGTCCATACCTTTACTGAAAATGTATCTTCCTCCCCAAGAGAGATGCTTGATTACATTTACAAGTAACAGCTTCTGGATCTCTATGGAAACCTCAGCATTGCCCTTCGTCTGCTATTAATTCTTCCAGTCACTGTTGCCTCTGGAGATAGAAGCTTCTCAGCTTTAAAACTCATAAAAACCTACCTCAGGTCAACCATGTCCCAGGACAGACTATCAGGACTGGCTCTTATTTCAATAGAGTGCAATGTGCGAAGGTCTTTGGCTCTGGAAGACATAGTGACAGCCTTTGCACTAGCCGAGGCCCTTAAGCAGCATTTTTAGTCTCTTTACACTCAGCTCCTTAGAGGACAAAAATGTCCCTAGCTGTCCCTATGAGGGTTAAAGGTGGTTGTTGAGCTTAGACTGTGGGTTGGAGATACATATTTTGTCATATGTTTATATTGTTTTTATCTTAAGTTATTTACTGTGTTTTATTGTTCTATATATGGTTCATCTAGTATAGAGTAAGTATCATCTTTCTTGCTTAACAAGTTGCTATTAGTCTTATTCCAGCTGCTTGAGTATTAATCCTTTTCTCTATACATCTGCTGCTGGTTCCTAGTGGGATCTTATTCTAGCTGTAGCTGCCTTATTCTATTTACTTACTTGTCTTATTTACTTAATTTAGTTGTAGCTATTTTTTCACCTAGTGTGCCCTTAAATATTTCTTGTTGCCTAGCTGTTTTGACCTAGTTATCCTTTTAGCTTATAAATATATTCCTTGGTAACTTTGCTGTTTGCAATTTTTAATAGTATTGTGTGAGGTTTGATGTAGTTTTACATAAGTGTCCAGTTTCTGGGCAATAGGCCTATTTTCAGTGTACCTCTTTGGCCAATTGGGTGTTACGTGGCCAGGGTGTGGCCTGCACTCATGGCAGACAATTAGCAATCAGTGTTCTTTAAATCACTGCTAAGCATCAGCTTCCAAGCTCCAGACAAATGAGCCTAGGTTGAACGAAGGCTAGAGTGAACAAAGGCAAGCGCGACTTTTTCAAGCCAAGACTTCGTCAAGCACGGACTGTTCTTTTTAGATCCGGTCAGTCATCTGTATCTTGTGTACCTAGTATAGACTATGTGTTTCCTTCACATTCCTGTCCTTTCCTCTTCCTGGGGCTGGCATCGACGTTGGGTCACTCCTAGGCGCTGTGACCCTACCAATCTCATCTATCCCACTCTCTCCACTCACGTTGAGCAAGTGGTGACGGGAGGGCTCTGGAATTGCCAGTCTGCGGTGCCAAAAGCTGAGTTTATCTCAGGCTGAGCATCCTTGCTCTCCCTCAACTTTCTTGCTCTAACTGAGACCTGGATCATGCCAGAAAACACTACCACACCCGCAGCTCTGTCTGATGTGTACTATTTTTCTCACACTCCCAGAGCTGGGAGGCGGGGTGGTGGTACTGGCCTGCTAATCTCCCTGAAATGGAAATACTCTCTTGTTTCCATTCCACAATTTTCTCCGCCGTCTTTTGAATTTCATGCTGTTACTGTCTCTTATCCAGTCAAACTCACCATCGTGGTTGTGTACCGCCCACAAGGCCCCCTTGGTGAGTTTCCGGAGGAGCTTGACACACTTGTCTTGCACTTCCCTGTCGATGACTCTGCACTTATCCTTCTCGGTGACTTCAACATCCACACTAACAAGCTAGATCCTCTTCTCTCTTTCCTCTCCTCCTTTGACCTTCAACTCACCCTCTCCTCCTACCCACAAGGCCGGCAACCAGCTGGACCTTATCTTTACTAGACACTGTCCTATTTCCAATCTCTCTGTTACTCCCCTCCAGCTCTCTGACCACTGTTTCATGTTCTACTCTCTCTCCCTCTCTTCACCCCCCTCAGACCCTTCCCCTACCCACATGGTTTCCACCCATAGACACCTCCGCTCTCTCTCCACCACTGATTTTTGTTCCTCTGTTACCTCAAGCCTCCCTACGCCTGAATCTTTCTCTCTCCTACGCCCTGACACTGCTACTGATCTTCTTCTCTCTACCCTCTCCTCTTCTCTGGACAATCTCTGTCTCCTCACCTCCAGGCCTGCACGCCCAACTCCACCTGTCCCTTGACTGACCGACTCAGTACGTACTGACAGACGGAGCCTGAGAGTGGCAGAGCGCAAATGGAGAAAAGGCAATCTCCCAGGGGACCTTCTCAACTTCCAATCTCTTCTTTCCACTTTCTCCTCCTCCGTTTCTGCTGCTAAGGCTGCCTTCTATCGCTCTAAAATCCTATCCTCTGCCTCCAATCCTAAGAAACTCTTTGAAACCTTCTCTACACTTCTTCAACCCCCACCTCCTCCTCCTACTTCCTCTCTTCTCCCTGATGACTTCACTAACTTCTTTGTCAAGAAGGTAAATGACATCAGATCCTCCTTTACTCACCACCCGGTTAGTGCTGCTTACACTATCTCACCCTCTGCACCCTTCCTCACCTCTCCACGTCCCACCCTATCCCACCTCGCTCCACTCTCCCCCGACGAGGTTCTAAACCTGATCACATCCAGTCGCCCCACCACATGCTCCCTTGACCCGGTCCCCCCCCCTCTTCTTCAGTCTATAGCACCTGAACTCCTTCCCTATCTAACCCACCTCATCAACACCTCCCTCCAGGCAGGATGCTTTCCATCTGCCTTCAAGACTGCTAGAGTCACCCCCCTTCTCAAGAAACCATCACTTAACCCCTCTGACGTCAAAAACTACAGACCAGTTTCCCTTCTACCCTTTCTATCCAAAACGTTCGAACGTCCTGTCTTTAACCAACTTTCTTTGTACCTCCACCAGAACAACCTCCTGGACCCCAACCAGTCTGGGTTCAGGGTGGGTCACTCGACAGAGATGGCCCTCCTTGCAGTGACAGAATCGCTGCACTCTGTGAGAGCAAACTCTCTCTCCTCTGTCCTGATACTCCTGGACCTGTCAGCTGCGTCCGACACAGTGAATCACCAGATCCTCCCCTCTACCCTCGAGGGGCTGGGTGTCACAGGCTCTGCACTCTCAATGTTTGCATCCTACCTGACAGGTCGCTCCTACCAGGTGACATGGAGGGAATCTGTGTTGGATCCTCGCAGACTGACTACAGGCGTTCCACAGGGTTCGGTTCTGGGTCCTCTCCTTTTCTCCCTGTACACGACATCCCTGGGTTCTGTTATTCGCTCTCATGACTTCTCTTACAATTGTTATGCCGATGACATTCAGCTGATCTTGTCCTTTCCTCCCTCTGACACACAAGTAGTGCTTGACTGACATCTCAGGAGTGGATGGCGACACACCACCTGAAGCTCAATCTGGACAAGACAGAGCTGATGTTCCTCCCGGGGAAAGGTTGCCCACACCAAGACCTGGCCATCACCATTGACAACACCATGGTGACGCCAACTCGGACTGTGAGGAATCTGGGTGTGATCCTGGGAGACCAACTGTCGTTTGCTGCAAACGTTGCATTGGTTGCTCGCTCTTGCAGATTTCTCCTCTATAACATCAGGAGGATTCGCCCATTCCTCACCGACGACATGACACAGGTGCTCATCCAGGCTCTGGTCATCTCCCGGCTGGACTATGGCAACTCCCTCCTTGCCGGCGCCCCGGCGTCGGCCATCAGACCTCTGGAGCTTGTTCAGAAAGCTGCGGCTCGTCTGGTGTTCAACCGCCCTAAGTTCTGCCACACAACTCCCCTTCTCATGTCCCTACACTGGCTCCCAGTAGCTGCTCACATCCAGTTTAAGACTCTGGTGCTAGCCTACAGGGCAGTGAAAGGAACAGCTCCTTCCTATCTCCAGGCCATGGTCAAGCCTTATACCCCCGCCCGACCACTTCGGTCTGCTGCCATGGGACGCCTGGTTGCCCCGTCACTCAGAGGCCCCTGCTGCTGATCGACCCGGTCCCGGCTCTTTTCTGTCCTGGCCCCACAGTGGTGGAATGAACTCCCCACTGATGTCAAGACAGCGGAGTCGCTGCTCATCTTTCGGCGCAGGTTGAAAACTCGCCTCTTCAAGAACTACTACCGTTACTTCTTCTTAGCACTTATTGTAGTCACTCATTTAAAAAAAAAACCTCTTTCTTGTGATTTTACTTTAGCACTGGTTTTGCTCTTAGATGCTTGTTTAGATGCACTTATGACCTCTGATGACTAGTAGTTCTCCTGATCTCCTACGTTAAATGATGCACTTACTGTAAGTCCCTTTGGATAAAAGCGTCGACTAAATGACTGTAATGTAATGTCATGTAATATATGTAGTATATTGTGCCAACTTATTTCTTATTTTCTTTTGATGTGAGTGGTATTATTTGCACTAGCCTTACAATTTATACATTTATAGTGTGACATTGTTCTCGTTTGTGTTGTTCTTTATACTTTGAAAGTTACATTATGTGCACATTTGGAATAAAAAAAGTTTATATTTCTTATATTTTTTTGTTGGTGTCAGATTATTCATAACATAATAGTGATGGATGCTGGTTGGGGCCCCTCCTGAGAATTTTTGCCTAGGGCCTCAACAGACCCTAGCATTGCCACTGGTTGCGTGGGGGGTGTTACGGTAGGTTAACAGGAATGTGTCAAGCCGCTGTTGCACAGGTGCATTGCCTCTGGATGATTTTAAGGTATGTTTGAAAGTTTGTACAAAGCATTAAGTGAACTCACTGCTAGCAGCATGGTATGGTGCCGAACAGATGTGCTTCACACCGTTGGATTTCAGGAATGAACAAATTCTTTGGAACAGAATTGGGGGCCGTTGTCACTCACAAAGATGTGAGGAATACCATAAGCTAGTGAGGAGTTCTGTGATTTTATCTCCAAAAGAATTCGGGCCTTCCTTGAGATTATCAAGACTGAGTCAACTTCGCCGTCTTTATTATGGGAAACTTTAAAAGCGGCAACAAGGGGCGACATTATCTCGTACAGCATACATCTAGCCAGGAAAATTAAACAAAAACATCAGGCGTTAATCCACTCTGTGCATAACTGTAGTCCACTGACTTCCGGTTTCTACTGCAGCGGTCATACCAGTTTCCTGTGGGCGTGTGCTATTCACAATGGCCTATTTTTCGCGATGCCTGCAAGATTTACCATGGATAAATGTCAACGACATGCACACAACTGTCCACACACTTCAACCTGCACCTCCCAGCACACGGGGAAAAGTTTCAAGGTGCGGTGCGGGTATTTTTCTCCTCCTCCCTGCTGCACTCTGCCTCTGTGCTTTACTGTTGCACATGCCGGGACTGGTTATGCGAAGTGGCTAGATCTATTGGGTAAAGTACACGAACTGAGCAAACTCATAACACTTGGAGGAAAAGAAAGGACATTTTATATGTTCATGCTATTTTACATTGTCCTTGCTTTAGCACTGTTGAGTGTTTCCAGCAGTTTTTTTTCTTTTCTTCTCAAAGAGTGATTTAAAGGAGTATAATATGTTGATGCTCATGCGTTTTCATGTTACCGTATATACTACAGTGGTTATATAACCCTGGTTGCTGTTACTAACCCGAGTAATACAGAAAATAGCTGATATTTGAGCTTTTGAAAACAACTCATATTGGCAACTCATCCTGATTTGACAGATCTTCACCATGACAATGACTTTACGTCTCTTCCAAGTAGGGGTGCACCTAGACACACTACTACAGACCTTGAACTGAAGAGTTTGCAGGCTGAAGTCAACGTGCTTCAGCGGTGTCTGCACGACTTCCTTGATCTACACAGATATAGGAACGCTGGGACCAAATCGACAAGGTAGGTATCAAAGCGCACCCCCCCCCCCCCGCGCGCTCATCCTATCCCAATGGCTGCTTCGATGGCCTATATGCCCAACCTCTCCAGCAGGAGACCTGAATATTTGACACAGCGACACCTGGTCTTACTTGAGACGCCACAACTGTCTCACGCCTTCAGTCATATTCTCTTGAGCTGAGCAATACAACCAGAGTCCTTGCAGCTGCACTTCAGCAAGCTAAACTGGAGCCTCCTGTGTTCACTGGTGATGGTGTGATCCAACCAGAGGACTGGCTACAGTCAGTTAATACTTACAGGTCCTCCTTTGATTTGACCGATGCTCAGATTCTGCGAGAGCTACCACGTTCCCTTGCTAAGGGACCAAGAACGTGGTTCAGCATGCTCAACACTCATGTTGTTACTTGGGCTTTGGTCTTCCTACCTGCTGACAATCAGGAGCATGTCATGAGAGGCCCCCTGGACCGCATCCAGATTCCTGAGGAACCCGTACCCATATGGGAAACTTCGGAGGGAACCAGCTACTAGATGGTTTGATTAGTCTTTCACCCCTATACCCAGGTCGGACGGCCGATTTGCACGTCAGGACCGCTGCGGGCGTCCACTAGAGTTTCCTCTGGCTTCGCCCTGCCCAGGCATAGTTCACCATCTTTCGGGTCCTATCGCACGTGCTCATGTGCCACCTCCCCGACGGTGCGGGCGAGACGGGTCGGTGGTGCGCCCGGCAGCCCGAGGGGCCGGTGTTTCCCACATGCTCAGTGAATTAAAAAAACTGAGAAGCCCACCATTGGAGCAGGAACAAATTGAGCTCATCTGTAAGCATGCTCTAGAGAAATACAGAGTCGCACTTTATGGCACATCTGTCACATCAGTCATTGAATTAGTGCTGCAAGCACATGAGCTCCATTCTGTCCTTGGCCCTAACACCACCCAGCTGCCCCGTGCTCAAGTGAAAAATAGAAGTGATAGTGGGACCTACGAATTCAATTGTTCCATGCCAGGTTTCATGTCTCGCACCAGCCGATATGCAGGAGGGCATCATCAAGTCAGCATCAGGGCCATGGGCTGCTTCCATAGTCATTGTAAACAGGCCCCCTCGTGAGCCAAGGTTCTGTGTGGACTTTTGGGGTCTCAATCAGCTGACCGCAAAGGACTCATGTCCTCTACGACACGTAGATTAATCTCTTTACTTCCTGTCCTGAGGGAAGTCCCTTACCACCCTGGACCTTGCTCGGGGTTATTGACAGGTGGCTGTTGCCGAGGAGTCAAAGCCAAAAATTGCCTTCATCACGCACTGTGGCCTGTTCCAGTTCAGAGTCCTCCCCTCTTTGGTCTTTGCAATGCACCGGCGACCTTTCAGAGGCTTATGAACACGATCCTTACTGGCCTCATCTACACGTCCTGTGCAGTGTATCTCGACGACAATGTCGTAGCCACGCCCACTTTCGAACAGCATCTGGCAAACCTGAAAGAAGCCCTAGCCAGGTTGAAATCAGCTGGCCTGTCCTTCAAATTAGCAAGTGTCAGTTCTGTCTCAGCGAACTCACCTTCCTTGGCTACCGTGTCATCCCGTCTGGCATACACCCAGACACTGACAAGGTGAAAGCCCAGACCCCGACAAGGTGAAAGCCGTGATGGAGTTCAAGGTGCACTCTACTGTGAAGCACGTGCAACAGTTCGTCGGCCTATCAGGTTATTACCGTCGCTTTGTTCGGGATTATGCTCGATAGGCTGAACTGCTCTTTGCCCTCACAAAAACAGATGCCTCATTCAGCTGGGACAGCAAATGCCAAGTGGCCATGGATCTCCTAAAAAGCTGCATACCTTCAGTACCTGTCCTAAGATTCCCGGACTTTACACGTTCTTTCTTCATTCATGCAGATGCATGTGATGCTGGCCTCGGGGCTTCGTTAATGCAGAGCGATGAGGAAGGCAGAGATGTTGCTGTGGCATATGCTAGTCGTGCTCTGCACAAGTCTGAAAAACCATACTCAACTCCAGAGGAGTTAGGGCCTTAGAACACTTGAAGCCATACATTGAAGGCCTCCACGTGACTATTTTCAAAGACCACAGCAGCCTTCGATGGCTAATGTCCCGCCCTACTGGCAGGTTGGCCCGATGGTCCCTTCGTCTCCAGGACTTTTGACTTCAGTGTAGTCCACAAACCTGGTGAACGTAACAAGGTGCCTGACACCCTGTCCCGTGATCCTCTCCCTGCAATGGACACTCCTATGGATTTCTTGCCCACATATGCTGTAATCCGAAGCTTGGACCCCTGTGCTCTGCCCCCGGTGATGTTAATGGACCGCCCACATGTTCAACAGCTGCAGCTGGAGGACCCCGTGACCAGCGAGTTGCTTCGTCAGTTAGAAGACGGTTAACAAAATGAAGAAGGCAGCCATGATCCCCCACAGTACACAGCTCGGGATAGTCTCCTCTACTTTCTTGACCCAAAAACAAAGTGTGGTCTACACCCACTAAAGCAAATTAAGCTTTACGTTCCCACTGCCATCCGTGGTTGTCTATTGAAGTATTATCATGATCTGCTTCCCATGTGGCAGTGGCCCAGCTTCCCATGTGGCCCAGCTTCCTGTATCTCCAGTGGCCCAGCTATCCATGTCTCCAGTGGCCCAGCTTCTCATGTCTCCAGTGACCCAGCTCTCCATGTCTCCAGTGGACCAGCTTCCCATGTGGCCCAGCTTCCTGTATCTCCAGTGGCCCAGCTACCCGTGTCTCCAGTGGCCCAGCTTCTCATGTCTCCAGTGGTCCAGCTTCCCGTGTCTCAAACGGCCCCGCCTCCGATGCCTGCACCCCGAGCGGTCCGGTCGCCGATGCCTGCACCCCGAGCAGCCCTGCCTCCGACGCCAGCACCCTGAGCGATTCCGCTTCCGATGCCAGCACCCCGAGCGGTCCCGCCTCTGTCCTGTCAATGTCACCGGCTTCCCCAGCAGCTGTCCTGTCAATGTCGCCAGCCCCCCGAGCAGCTGTCCTGTCCAGCCTCCCGAGCAGTCCCGCCAGCATCTCCGGTCTGCAGATCATCCTCATCCTCCTTCTCATCTGCCAGAGCTGCTCCGCCCTTCAGTCCTGGATCTTGGTCGCCCTCCAGATTGGTTGCATCCATCGGTCCAGCCCTCAGCTCATCCGCCTGAGATCCCGGGCCCCATTCATCCACTCCCAGACCACTTGATCCTGAAGCCCTCCCCCAGACCCCCTCCACCGACCCTGCTTAGTGCTCCTGGCCCGTTCGTTTGGGGTGTCTGGTATCCATCTCTTGGGGGGGGGGGGTTCTGTCATAGTTATGTGCTTCCTATTTTATTTTGAAGGCTCACCGGTCTTGCCTTTTCTGTTCCTGCCGCAGCCTTTCTCACTTGTTCCCCATTTCCCTGATTGGCTCCCCAGCAGTTATATTCCCCCTGGTTGCCCTGTTCTTTGTTGGATTGTAAATAAATAAACAAATAAAGGGATTCTGATTGGTATGGTAGCTTTTGGTAGCCAGGTGCTTCATGCCTTGTCGCGAGCCTTCCTTGCTGTCTGTATCCGCTGCTCCTGTTTTTGTAAGTTTTTCCTTGCTCTGACTCCGCTGTCTCCACTGTCTGCATTTGGGTCCTCAATTCCTGCTCCCGGCGTGACATCTATTGAGAATTCTTTTTGTTGAATTCTTCTGGTTTTATTTTTATCATTTATTGTTTTGTTCATGCTTAGTCATTTTTTTCTTTTATTTAAATGTTCGAAATAAAGACATTTGATTTGATTTAAATTGAGTGCTTCTGTAACGGGGGCAGTCCTATGCTGTTCTATCCTGGTCAGCCTGCTGCACGCCCGTCACTCTCATCGTTAGCTCTGCGTTGTGTTCTATTTTCGGGGGGTCCCAGGTGTTGTGGGGGGCCCTCAGTCTCTCATCATCATCATCATCATGATCAAGGAAGGAGGGGGGACACACAGGACTCTATTTGGCTCACCTTGCCATTTATTTTGGTTTCAAACCCTTCGACAAACGTCCAGTCCTCCAGCGGGAGCGGTATTTCTTACGGACGTGGGGGTCGAAGTTCAACCACTGCCCGGACTTCACTTGTGTGCGTTAGAAGGAGAAACCGTCCACGGGACTCCGATGTAAGAAAGGATAAACAAGTATTTTATCCCACAGCTTGCAGTATCTTCTTACAGGGATACTCAAGGTTACGTTCTCCTCAACCAGCAAAACTGTCCTACCGTAAGAAACACGCGTGGTTCGGCTCGATCGCTGCTTGAGACTCCTCCCACCAAACAAAAAAATGGCCTCTCCCGCGTTCCCTCTTCCGTGTACCCACAAGACCTCTCTCTTAAAGCGACAGTACATGTATATGACAGTCGTTGGAAAACATACATAAAAGTAAATAATGACATAAAATAAAATGTAGTAAACACAAATCACAGCACACAGACAGGATTTGGTGATATTTCATACTCAAACAAAATAAAATAAAAACATTAATTTTAACCTGGTTACATTCACCCCTCCTGAAATTCACCAACATCCTGACAGCAGGATAAAAAGAGAAAGAGGAAAGGAAAAGCCCATCACTGACTACTGGCACAAGTGAAAAGAAGAACCTAGTCCTCCAGTCAACTTAGGAGCTACCTCGGTTACGAGGTTCAGAAAATAATGAGGTTGATCAAGTCTCAGTATTCCCCTAGATCAATGTGACGCCTGATACGCCACACCATGCACTTGGCCCAAAACAACCCTGTCTGATAGACACCTAATAACTCACATTAAACTAGTTTGAATGACTCCAACCTCCATCAAAGTTCAAACCCTCACACTCCGTAGAAATGGCATCTGAGCCATAGATTCTATTGACCTGTTCACTGACCTCACCACCCTCCCTGTGCGTGTCCTAACCCGACCATCGCTCTCTACTTGTGTGTGTGAGACAGTGCGAGCTGCAACATCTGTATCGAGTGAGTGTGGTGCTTCTGTGTGCGAATCAGTGTGAGATATAACACCAAATTCGAGTGAGTGTGATGCCTCTATGTGTGGTGCATGTGTGTTGTGTGGTGCGTGTGTGTCGGGTGGAGTCTGAGCAGTGGCCCCCACAGGACTGACTACCAGACTAGACGGAATGAACTCTTCCGCTTCTGCCCACTCAGGTCTAGGCGAGTCTCCAAGTGATGAGACTGCTAGCCCCACTGCATCCCCTGAGACCGTCAGGCCATCTGCACTGTCCTCCTCATCGGACTCTGCGCAGTCAAGCAACTGACTGGTTGTACTGGACTCCTCACCCTGATCTAACTCAGGAAGGGGCAAGAAGTTGACCTCCAACAAACGGTTCCTGTGCACCACTCTGGTGTGCCCCTCTGCATCCTGAATCTTGTAGACGTGGATATTGGGGTTGACACCGACAACCGTGTACACTCCGTTCTCCCATTTGTCAGCCAACTTTCTCTTCCCTCGCTCACTCTGGTTCGCAACCAAAACACGATCCCCGACAGACAGGACAGTGCCCTTGGCATGTCTGTTGTACTGTCGCGCCTGATGCTGCTGCTCAGCCGTGGAGTGCTTCTGAGCGATCTCCATTGCACTCCTTAGACAGGAAAGCAGAGACTGAGCATAAGAGTCATAGTCAACAACGTGAGGATCATGCAAAACCTGCCTGAACATAACATCCACCGGCAGTCTTGGGACACGCCCATACATCAGGAAGAAAGGTGCATAACCCGTGGTCTCGTGAACAGTGGCATTGTACGCGAGCGTGAGAGAATGGATCTGCTGAGGCCACTGTTGCTTCTGCTGAAGCGGAAGGGAACGGAGCATATTCCCCATTGTGCGATTAAAACGCTCTGTCCCGCCATTACCCATAGGATGGTGGGCCGTCGTGTGGGACTTCGCTACACCCGCCAACTTGAGAAGCTCTGCAATCAGGTTGCTCTCAAAGTTTGTGCCCTGGTCAGAATGTATTCTTTCCGGAAACCCGTAAACACAGAATACATGATCCCAGAGTTTCTTGGCGACCTGCTTCGCTGTCTGATTGGCGCAGGGGAACGCGTGAGCAAGCTTAGTGAAGTGGTCAGTAACCACTAAGACATCGACTGACCGCTGCTTACTGTCCTCAGCGGACCAGAAATCCATACACACAAGCTGCATCGGTGCGGAAGTTTTAATGCTCTCCAGGGGCGCGCAAGCAGCTGGCTCTGGGGTCTTCCCAAACACACATCTCCGACAGCATCTGACATATGCTCTGATATCCCTCTCCATGTCAGGCCAATAAAAACGCTGCCTTGCAAGAGAGAGAGTACGGTCCTGGCCCTGATGACCAGCGTGATCGTGGATGCCAGACAGTGCCTTGTCTTTCAGACTCAGAGGTAAAACATACTGAGACCTCCTCTGCTTGGACACTGGGTCCTTTGTCACCCTGTACAAGACACCATCATTGACTTCCAACTTCTCCCACTGTTTCAACAGCCTGAGGACCTTCTGGTCAGCACCATGCCTCTCACGCCTCGATGGCCTCTTCCGAACAGCGACAAAGGGCAACACCTTGGAGATGCAGGGGTCCTGCTCCTGACTCAACCTGAGCTCCTCGGTGGATAACATTGGCAGTGTATCCTGACCACCCGACAGATGCTGAACGTGCTGGACCAAACTGAGTGCTGTGAATACTGATGCATCAGGCCAGTCACATTTGGCTTGCCAAAAAGCCCTGACCTCAGCTGCATCACAAGCAAACCCAGATCGCGCACTACTCACTGTTTGGGACTGGCAACTGAGTCTGAAAACATCCTGCACAGAGTCCCCCTCAACCCTGTCGGCTTCCTGAACAAGGGCCGGGTAGGGCTCCCTAAGTAGCCTCTGACTGACGGGCTTGGAAAAAGGGTCGCGACTCAAGGCATCCGCCACCACGTTTTTCTTCCCTGGCAGGTGTTTGAGATCGAAAGTGTAAGACGCCAACTTAGACACCCAGCGGATCTCACACGCGTCAAGCTTCGGCTTCGTTAGGAGATAAGTCAGCGGATTATTATCTGTCCAAACGGTGAAGCTTTGACCCTTCAGCCAGTGGCTGAACTTTTCACAAACACTCCACTTCAGCGCCATGAACTCCAGTCTATGAGCTGGATACTTCCGCTGTGAGGCACTGAGTGACTTGCTTGCAAAACCAACAGGTCTGGCCTTGGACTCTCCTCGGGGCACTTGAGACAGCACCGCGCCGAGTCCGTCCAAAGACGCATCGACCGACAAAATGAAAGGCACCTCAAAGTCTGGATGGGCAAGCACCACACACTCCAGTAACATCGTCTTCAACAGATCAAATGCTTCCCCACATTCCACCGTCCAGTCTGCGGAGGTAAGCTTACGGAAGCTGCCATGGGGCTTCTTATCCTTAGCTGACCTCCCCCTCCTCTTTTGTCCAGCTGTAAGGGCGAACAGGGGCTTAGCCACGGAGGAGCAGTTCGGGAGGAAATGCTGGTAGTAAAATACCATACCAAGGAAAGATTTGATCCTACGAACAGAAGGCGTGCACCCATCACCTTCCATGAGATCCTGCACTGTCATGTTGGAGATGACCTCTACTTTGGAGGGATCGACAGACACACCTCCGCCATCAACCACGTGGCCCAAAAACCGCACCCGCTTCTGCAGCAGATGACACTTCTTCGGAACCAGTTTCAAGTTGTTCTCCCTCAACCTCTGAAACACAGTGCGGAGCCTCGACAGAGCCTCAACCTCTGACGGCGCGAAGACAAGAAGATCATCAAGATAGCACAAAAGCTTCGTGAAGTTCAGATCCCCAAAGATCCCAATCATCATTCTCATGAAGGCTGCAGGGCTATTACAAAGGCCCTGTGGCATGCGATTGTATTCATGCAACCCAAGGGGAGTCGTGAAAGCAGTGTACTTCTTGTCATCTTCATGCATTGGGATGTTGAAGAAGCCAGAGGTGAGGTCCATCGTACTAAAGAGGCAGTTACCACCCAGCGCGGCAAGACAGTCCGACTGGTGTGGCAAGGGATGAGCGTCTTTCAAGGTCCGAGCATTCAGCCATCTGAAATCAGTGCAGATCCGAAGCCCGCCATCCTTCTTCCATACCATAACCAGCGGTGAAGCGTATGCGCTCGAGGACTTCCGGATAATCCCTTTCTCCTCCATATCAGTGAGAACTTGTCTCAACTTCTGATAGTGGGCTGGGGGAACCCTCCTGTAGGGCAAGCGAAAGGGGCGCTCATCCACCAGATGGATGCGATGTGTGTATCCTGTGACCTCGCCACAGTCCAGAGAGTCCCTGGAGAAGATGTCATGGTACTCGGTGAGCAGCTGAGTGAGCTGGGACTTGCATGCCTCACTAACCTGACAGGAGCTGAGGTCAATGTCACTGAGTCCGAGCTCTGACAAACTCCTAGCCGGCTGGACAGGGGGACAGGCACTATCTGTGGCGTTGGACTCATGCCTCCCTGCAACTGATTGCAGTCCCTGGAAAACATTAAAGTCCTCAATCGCCAAGCATGGAAACACATCAGCCAACTTGCAGTTCCTTTTCAGTGTGATGGCTTTGTCAGATGGATTGACAACAGTCATGGGTACCCACCTATCACCCCAGAGCGGTGTGACAAGTCGACCTACGAGGACACTGCGTGGCATGGCCTTGGAGTCTGTCAGCTCCACAACAACAGTGCTTCCAGCTGACATAGGCACCTTAGCAGGAAGTCTGCCCCAGACTAAGTGCTCGTGCCTCGGTAAGAGTGTCACGGCCTGGGTTAGCTTAACAGTACCTATCTTCTCAGGAACTGCACCACCCCTCCAGCGCTCTACATTCGTGAACATGGACAAGAATTGTTCAACGTCAGGACTAGACGGATGTTCCTGTCTGGACGCGATGTCCCAGTACTCAGTACCACTCTTGAGTACATGGGCCACATGTTTAATGACGTTTGTGCCGACTATCAGATCATCATGCTGACCGGGCACGACCAGAGTG
This sequence comes from Lampris incognitus, assembly GCF_029633865.1. NCBI lineage: Eukaryota > Metazoa > Chordata > Actinopteri > Lampriformes > Lampridae > Lampris > Lampris incognitus. Next base: position 1,775,387 of record NC_079230.1, on the reverse strand, counting down.
GGTATGACAAAGGAAACACCATAAAGCTGCATGTTGAGGTCATAAAAACCATCAGGCCTAGTCTCCAGACCACCGCAGCCAATCAAGACAATGTTCTCTTCAGGCTGCTGCTTCTCAGGTAAAACACCCCCAGAGCGGAGCTTCTCTACTGCATTTTCACTGATACTGCATGACATAGAGCCAGTATCCAACATGCCATTAAGCTGCACACTCTGGTTGACAAGAACAGGAGCATAGAACAAGTCACTGAAAGCCTGAATCCTCTGTGTCGCCTGAATGACCATACGCGAACCCTGAGGTGCTTTGGCACACTTGTCTTCATACAAGTGAGCCAGGTCGGAGACATCAGCGAGGGATACATCTACATTACCCACACCATCCCTCTCTAGGTGTGGGTTTAGTAGTTTAACGGACGAGACTGACGACCAGCTCTTCCACCAGGCTGAGAACGGAGCTGGTTGGGCGGCTGAGGGTGAGGACAGTCCCTCTTCCAATGACCAGGAGACAAACAGTTTATACATCGGTTCTCCCGGCTGCAGTGGGAAAATGTGGAGTGATCCGGAGACTTACAAACCCTGCACAACCGCTGCGGTGCGTCTGACACCTGCCCTGCGGCGCTAGCTGGCGGTTGAGTCTGCGTCGGTGTCCGGACTGCAGCGCTAACTGGAACCTGAGTCTGCATTTTGACCAAACGGTCTAGCAAGCTCACCAAACTCCTCATATAATCATCACCGCCAGAGACAGGTGCAGGAGACGGTGTAGGAGACCTTGCACAAAATGGTATGTTCAAGTCGGGAGCCATGTCGACTACAGGGACATGAACCTGTGAATGGAACCTACGCTCTACCGCGCCTGCTTCACGTTGTCCACCTGCAGCAACACGGGACTTCCTCTCCAGCATGTGCTCATCAAGCCTCTCCTGGATCTCGCTAGCAGACCATTTCCCTGCGGACTTGAACTTAAAAACATTGGCAAGAGACTGATCTGGACAGTGTTTGATAAACATCATGCTTACCTCGTGGCTTGGCTCTTCAATACTACGGCCCTGCCACTTCAAGCATTCGTCAGCCACCTCCACTGTCTTATTAAGCCTAATCCAATACTCCATAGCATCCTCACCTGGCTTGGGCTGCGTACTGTAAAAGTCCGCCAGGGGCATGCTCGAGTATGTGAAGTCACTAAAGTGTTGCTTCAGTACATCAAAAATAATGTGGGGGTTCGCTATGTGGTCGACAGATGTGTTGCGCAGCTTTATCCTCACCACGTCCCCTGCTTTCCCCATAAGCTTAGCTAGAATCTCATGTGACTGCTCACTAACTGGAATGGCTCGCTTCCTCAAATACAAAGTCATAAGGCTCTCCCACTCATGAACTGTAAACTTATCAGAGCTATCGCCCCTGAAAATAGGAGGCTCCCTAGCGTCTGTCTGCATTACTACTCTAACACTAGGAGCTGTCTCCAAACGCTGTTCAGCAGACCTAGCACTGTCTGTGTGTGTGTTTCTAAGCATTTGTGTTTCCTGCAGCTTAGCAGTGATTGACTCTCCTATCTTCTCTGCTAACCGAGTAATGAGCATGGCCAACTCACCCACTGGCTGCTTGCTGTTACCTAGCACAGCCCCTTCGCTGATACCTGGCCTGGCCCGTTCTACGTAGCGTGTGGAGGTGAACTGAGGAGTGCCAATTGTGGTCGGGTCTCTAGGTCCTGGTGCTCTGGTGTCTGGTTCCCCGCCCTCTGAGAGCTGCCCGAAACTCCTACCTACACCTAGCCGTAAACCCCCACCCACATCTAACTGGTACCCCCTCTCCATAGCACACTGGCGATCCAAAAGATCCTGATCAGCAATGTTACCCCCACCTACGTACGAACCACCCTCTGCCATGTTCCTACCTCTAACACTCAGATAAAATAAAAAATAAAATAAAAAAAATGAAAAGCTCAATTCATTTAAATAATTGAATCTAGAAATCACTAAGAGATTGAAACAATCACACACAATCAACAAATTCACCAATAGATTAATCACATATGCACATATCCAGTAGTTTAGATCAATAGATTATTCACACGAGTCCTTCAATCACATCAACATTAACCTTTTTTTTTTTTCGTGTGTTTTTCTTCCTTCAGTATATACAAATGTCCTGTTCACAAGCCCAGTCCATGGTAACCACAGCTATGACTGTCCAGTGTCCACACAGCTCAACTCCAGTCCACTGTAACATGAGCGTACAGTCTATAGAAATACCTGAGGACGTCTGGGGCTTGATGACGACAGCAGCCTCCCGCGGCGAGCAACTGATGTCACTCTCAGAATCCAGGAGGGTCACGGCACCAATGTAACGGGGGCAGTCCTATGCTGTTCTATGCTGGTCAGCCTGCTGCACGCCCGTCACTTCCATCATCAGCTCTGCGTTGTGTTCTATTTTCGGTGGGTCCCAGGTGTTGTGGGGGGCCCTCAGTCTCTCATCATCATCATCATCATCATCATGATCAAGGAAGGAGGGGGGACACACAGGACTCTATTTGGCCCACCTTGCCATTTATTTTAGTTTCAAACCCTTCGACAAACGTCCAGTCCTCCAGCGGGAGCGGTATTTCTTACGGACGTGGGGGTCGAAGTTCAACCACTGCCGGACTTCACTCGTGTGCGTTAGAAGGAGAAACCGTCCACGGGACTCCGATGTAAGAAAGGATAAACAAGTATTTTATCCCACAGCTTGCAGTATCTTCTTACAGGGATACTCAAGGTTACGTTCTCCTCAACCAGCAAAACTGTCCTACCGTAAGAAACACGTGTGGCTCGGCTCGATTGCTGCTTGAGACTCCTCCCACAAAACAAAAATGGCCTCTCCCGCGTTCCCTCTTCCGTGTACCCACAAGACCTCTCTCTTAAAGCGACAGTACATGTATATGACAGTCGTTGGAAAACATACATAAAAGTAAATAATGACATAAAATAAAATGTAGTAAACACAAATCACAGCACACAGACAGGATTTGGTGATATTTTATACTCAAACAAAATAAAATAAAAACATTAATTTTAACCTGGTTACACTTCACTACCTGTACTGCATGGCGGGTCGGTTTCTGTCTCAATGAATTTACCAAGCACTGTTCCGCCCACAAATTATAGCGTATAGATTATAGTGTATAGAGTACAGTTTATAGAGTACAGATTATAGCGTATAGATTATAGTGTATAGAGTACAGATTATATATAGAGCATAGATGATTGACTATCGCAAACTGTTCTCTTCTCTCACATGTCTTTTCCCTCTCTCTGAATGATGTCTTCTACTTTCTCTTCTATGTGTGAATGGTGTGATGTGAGTCTCCCTTGTGTGTACGTGCAGTCTGTCCTCCTCCCAGGTCTCCATGGTGATGGTGGTCACCACCTGGACACTGCTTGGCATCCTCCTCATCATCCATCCATCCATCCATCCATCCATCCATCCATCCATCCATCCATCCATCCATCCATCCATCCATTATCCAAGCCGCTTATCCTACTCGCGGGATGCTGGAGCCTGTCCCAGCAGTCATATTCTTCACATATTTTATAATTCCATTATAATTGTGTTATCCTCTTTCAGCGTTGTATTCTCTGAATTGTGTATAAACACAACATCATTGCACGTTGTGCATCTTGGGAGAGAGCTCCCTCTTCTGTTGCTCTCCCTAAGGTTTCTTCCTCTTTTTTCTCCCTGTTAAAGGTTTTTTAGGGAGTTGTTCCTTATCCGATGAGGGTCTAAGGACAGGATGTTGTGTTGCTGTAAATCCCCTGAGGCAAATTTGTCATTTCTGATATTGGGTTATAGCCAAGAGGATGGCACAATACAGGAGAGCTAACACGTCAGGCCAGGACTCCACAGTCTACACCATCTACAGGCCAGGACTCCACAGTCTACACCATCTACAGGCCAAGACATCACAGACTACACCATCTATAGGCCAGGACATCACAGACTACACCATCTACAGGCCAGGATTCCACAGTCTACACCATCTACAGGCCAGGACTCCACAGTCTACACCATCTACAGGCCAGGACTCCACAGTCTACACCATCTACAGGCCAGGACTCCACAGTCTACACCATCTACAGGCCAGGACTCCACAGTCTACACCATCTACAGGCCAGGACTCCACAGTCTACACCATCTACAGGCCAGGACATCACAGACTACACCATCTACAGGCCAGGACATCACAGACTACACCATCTACAGGCCAGGATTCCACAGTCTACACCATCTACAGGCCAGGACTCCACAGTCTACACCATCTACAGGCCAGGACTCCACAGTCTACACCATCTACAGGCCAGGACTCCACAGTCTACACCATCTATAGGCCAGGACATCACAGTCTACACCATCTACAGGCCAGGACATCACAGTCTACACCATCATCTACAGGCCAGTTGCCACTCTTTCAGGGATGAGGATGTGCACATCCTTGATAGGGAGGAACATTGGCTTGAACGGGGAATCAAAGAGGCCATCTATGTGAAGACGGAACGATCATCCCTGAACCGAGGGGGGGGGGGGTTAAGATCTGTCACCATCTTACAATGCTGTGATAACAACTATTCCTCAACGCTCTGTGAATAGTACACATGGTCATCGAAAAGCTGGTCACGGTAATTTGCATATGAAAAGAGTGTTAGCACGTCAGTTTGGGTTGTTATGCCACTGTATTGTTTATAAGGGTGGGGTACCTGCAGTCACTGTATTGTTTATAAGGGTGGGGTACCTGCAGTCACTGTATTGTTTATAAGGGTGGGGACACCTGCAGTCACTGTATTGTTTATAAGGGTGGGGTACCTGCAGTCACTGTATTGTGTATAAGGGTGGGGACACCTGCAGTCACTGTATTGTTTAGAAGGGTGGGGACACCTGCAGTCACTGTATTATTTATAAGGGTGGGGACACCTGCAGTCACTGTATTGTTTATAAGGGTGGGGACACCTGCAGTCACTGTATTGTTTATAAGGGTGGGGTACCTGCAGTCACTGTATTGGTTATAAGGGTGGGGTATCTGCAGTCACTGTATTGTTTATAAGGGTGGGGACACCTGCAGTCACTGTATTGGTTATAAGGGTGGGGACACCTGCAGTCACTGTATTGTTTAGAAGGGTGGGGTACCTGCAGTCACTGTATTGTTTATAAGGGTGGGGACACCTGCAGTCACTGTATTGGTTATAAGGGTGGGGACACCTGCAGTCACTGTATTGTTTATAAGGGTGGGGTACCTGCAGTCACTGTATTGGTTATAAGGGTGGGGTATCTGCAGTCACTGTATTGTTTATAAGGGTGGGGACACCTGCAGTCACTGTATTGGTTATAAGGGTGGGGACACCTGCAGTCACTGTATTGTTTAGAAGGGTGGGGACACCTGCAGTCGTATTGTTTATAAGGGTGGGGACACCTGCAGTCACTGTATTGGTTATAAGGGTGGGGACACCTGCAGTCACTGTATTGTTTATAAGGGTGGGGTACCTGCAGTCACTGTATTGTTTATAAGGGTGGGGTACCTGCAGTCACTGTATTGTTTATAAGGGTGGGGACACCTGCAGTCACTGTATTGTTTATAAGGGTGGGGTACCTGCAGTCACTGTATTGTTTATAAGGGTGGGGTACCTGCAGTCACTGTATTGTTTATAAGGGTGGGGACACCTGCAGTCACTGTATTGTTTATAAGGGTGGGGTACCTGCAGTCACTGTATTGTTTATAAGGGTGGGGTACCTGCAGTCACTGTATTGTTTATAAGGGTGGGGACACCTGCAGTCAGGTGAGACTGACAAAGTCATTTAGATAACTGATAAAAGTTTTGTGTCCAGATGAAGTGATTCAGTTTTCGGACACAGGAAACGTGTGTGTGTGTGTCTGTGTTTGTGTGTGTGTGTGTGTGTGTGTGTCTGTGTTTGTGTGTGTGTGTGTGTGTGTGTGTGTGTGTATGGGTGGGTGTGTGTCTGTGTTTGTGTGTGTGTGTATGGGTGGGTGGGTGTGTGTCTGTGTGTGTGTGTGTATGGGTGGGTGTGTGTGGGGTGGGTGGGTGGGTGTGTGTGTGTCTGTGTGTGTGTGTGTGTGTATGGGTGGGTGGGTGGGCGGGTGTGTGTGTGTCTGTGTGTGTGTGTGTGTGTATGGGTGGGTGGGTGGGCGGGTGTGTGTGTGTGTGTGTGTGTGTGTGTGTGTGTGTGTATGGGTGGGTGGGTGGGTGTGTGTGGGGTGGGTGGGTGGGTGTGTGTGTGTGTGTGTGTGTGTGTGTGTGTGTATGGGTGGGTGGGTGTGGGGTGGGTGGGTGGGTGTGTGTGTGTGTGTGTGTGTGTGTGTGTGTGTGTGGGGTGGGTGGGTGTGTGTGTGTGTGTGTGTGTGTGTGTGTGTGTGTGTGTGTGTGTGTGTGTGTGTATGGGTGGGTGGGTGGGTGTGTGTGTGTGTGTGTGTGTGTGTGTGTGTGTGTGTGTGGGGTGGGTGGGTGTGTGTGTGTGTGTGTGTGTGTGTGTGTATGGGTGGGTGGGTGTGTGTGTGTGTGTGTGTGTGTGTGTGTGTGTGTGTGTGTGTGTGTGTGTGTGTGTGTATGGGTGGGTGTGTGTGTGTGTGTGTGTGTGTGTGTGTGTGTGTGTGTGTGGGGTGGGTGGGTGTGTGTGTGTGTGTGTGTGTGTGTATGGGTGGGTGGGTGGGTGTGTGTGGGGTGGGTGGGTGCATCTTACGTGTGCAGGCCACATGGGGAGGGTCTGAGTCGGCTCGATGGTAACCAGAGCGACAGAGGCAGTAGGCGGAGCCGGGTATAAGAGTTGTGCTGTTGGCTGGGCACAAACTGCACCCGCCGAGTCCTGAGCCCGCCTTAAACTGCCCTGATGGACAAGCTGGCAAGAGAGGAACGAGACAAGTTAGTTTAGTGTGAAGCGAATCAAACAGCGTTTCTCTTTTAGTCAACCACCTTTATTCATACCCATCACTACACACACACACACACACACACACACACACATACACATACCCATCACTACACACACACACACATACACATACACATACCCATCACTACACACACACATACCTAATGTGAAACGAACAGCATACATTCGACCCCGACACAGAAGAAGATGGCGGCGCGACCTGACGTTTGCAGGGCCTTCACCCAGCACCGGCTGTGCCGTGTCTTTGTCCATGTCTAAGTTGGGGTCGTTTGTGAAGTTTTTATTTTATTTCATTTATTTTTTTTCGTTTAAGGGCTGGGAGAGCTTGGTCTGCCGTGTCCGGTGGGCCCAAGGACCACGGCCTTGCCTGGAGCTGCGGCCGAAAAGGAAGCACCGAGGGCGGTCTGACGGGACGTGGAAGCAGGGCAGGCTAAGCTAACTGCTAGCCCATGCAGACCAGCAGTCATCCTGGCTGGCGTTCGCTCTCTGGACAGTGATTTTTGTGGATTGTGTTGCACTGAGTGGACTGTGTTGTTAACTGTTTGTGTGTTGTTGTTGGTTTGTTTTTTTGTTTTTTTTGCGTTGTTCTCTCTGTTTCTGTATGTTTTTGGTGATGTCATTTTTGGACGTTTTGGATGAGTGTTTTTATCTTTTGTGTCGCACTGCTGTGGGCTGGGTGGGTGAAATGAAATTCCGTTTCTTTTGTGTACGTGTGACACACACAAATGTATGGTCACATTTTGTGTTTAAAATTAGTGATGTGTTTTTGTTTGTGTGTACCGGATTCACTGTATAACTGTGAAACTGTTCTTCATACGTCCGCCACAAGGGGGAGCTCTGAGTAAAGTTGGGCCAGCCAGGCTTCCGTTCTTCAGACAGAGAACAGCCTGATTGACGCAAACACTAACGTGTCCTGTCTCTCTACTTTTATCTGTTTAAAACAGAGATTATAGTCTGTCTCCACGGGTAGCAGCCGGTACCTGTAACAGAAAATTGGGGGCTCGTCCGGGATCCGCCCTACCGCACGCCGCATAGGAGCTGATCCAGTGATTGCTGAAACCCTGGACCAATGGGGAGCTGATGCTTCAGGCTGTGACAAATTCAACCAAAGCAGCTGCTTCTGTAACAACTTACATAAGTTGCAAGGCTGATGAAGGCTCGAGCCAGAGTTATACTGGATCCACAACCTACTAATGACTAAGGGTAGAGACTGAACTATAGTACATGAAGCCTGCCATCCACTGAGAACAGCGACTGTGACTTTGAGTTTGGACTGTGTGGTCATACTTGGGGAATAGGGAATAAGTAGTCATGTTGGACAGTGAGAGAACAAGCCTGGTGTGGTCCATCAGGAAGTGCCTTCTCTCTCTTCCATCTGATGAACTTTTCCAGGTTGCCATGAGTGTGGGCTCAGTGCCAGACAAGGACCAGTCAACGCTGCAAGCGGGAGATGAAGAAGGTACTAACAAAACATGTGGCATTGTCACTCACCACCATTTCAAGGATGCCCTGGTTGCTGAAGCTCTGGTGTAGGCAGTCTATGGTAGTTGTGGACGTGGCGCCGTTCACAGGATAAACATCTATCCATTTGGAGTGTGCATCGATGATTACGAGGAACATTTTCCCCTTAAATGGTCCTGCATAATCCATATGCAGTCTCCTCCATGGCTTGTCAGGCCACTCCCAAGGGTGGGGAGGAGCGGCTGCTGGTGCCTTTCTGTGTGCCAGACGTGCTGCATGTTTTGACTAGGTTTCCTATGTTCACATCTAGCTTTGGCCACCATATATAACTCCGTGCCAGGGCTTTCATCCGGGAGGAGACCCCGGGATGGCTTTGATGAAGCTGCTCTAAGACCATTTGTCTGGCTAACTGTGGAAAAATCACTCGTGCTCCACCTAGTGGTTGAACTAGAATATAACAACTGGTTAACGTAGTCGCCTGCGGTGCGGAATACACGAGTTCGCGTCCCGGCTGTGACGGTGCGGCCGGGCTGCCCCCCGAATTCGCTACAGTATTTTGTGGCATCCACGGTGATTTCCCGCAATGCGAACTGCGCATCTGTCTGGGCGAACCAAGCCGAGGCTGACGACTCCCAGAACCTGAGAGAAACCGCATTAGTCATGTTCATGAAGAGTTGTCTCTGGAAACGTCCAGCAGACAAACGTCGGGGTCACCAATGTTGAAATTGCCGGAAAAAAGAGACGGACAATTTCTCTCATTGACCACGAACGCGTGTGTCTTTTATTCTCTCCTACAAAAATCACCAAACCAGCAACGTGGCGCGCTCCCACAATCCTCCTAGCTCCACCCCGTCAACCCGGAAACCCTTTCTTAAAGGGCCCGTGTCTACCTAACCCAGAACGCCAACCGATTATGGCGAATTCTGCCCATATAGTCTGCAGAATATATATGTGTGTGTGTGTGTGTGTGTGTGTGTGTGTGTGTGTGTGTGTATATATATATATGTATGAAGTCGGGGGGGCAGCCCGGGAACCGCCGCAACCAGGAAGCGAAGCCGGATCTCCCGCACCGCGGACTAAAGGGTCCGACCCGTTAGCCAAGGGCTAGCGAGACTGTCTATCCGTGCACGTTACACTACCCCATCCTTCGGGAAACGCATTCGAATTCGGGGGGCCGCCGTAAACCGCCGCGTCCAGGACGCGAACCCGGTTCCCACTTGTGTAACGTGCACGGATAAATAGACTCGCTAGCCCTTGACTACGGGGTCGGACCCTTTAGTCGACTGGTTAACGTTGTCGCCCGTGGTGCGGGAGATCCGGGTTCGCGTCTCTGGATGTGGCGGTTCCCGGGCTGCCCCGCGATTCGCTACAATATACTATATTGTAACGTTGCGTTGTGGATTAACTCACAGGAAATAAGGGAGACGGACACTGTAGTCCTCTTTGGAAGCTCAGCTGAGCCCGGATTTAATTCCTGCCGCAGCGAACAAACTACCCGGAGTTCGAGGTGCACCCCGAAAATAATAACAGCTGACCGGGCGACAGATTAACGTACTGGTCCCGGTCACTACTCGTAGCATAGCTCAAGGCTAACCGCTAGCATGGCATCCATTTTAGCTGGCAGGAACAACCACAACCACCCACTGGATGTTATTGGAACGATCCCGGATGAATATGGTCGGTAGTGTAGTGTATGGAGATACACACGAAAGCAAATGTTTTTATTTGCAGTAATATGTATTTTATGTTTGACCTCTGACCCTCGATGTCTATTGGTTGTGTATGTTGTATGAATGTACGCGCGCTACTCTGGCGCGCGCCCTTGGCAGAAGACAGAGCACGAGGGTCCCCCGTGTGTTTCCTGCCTGCTCAACGCATCCTGTTGTAACGTTGCTACGGTCTAGCAAAGAAAAGAGGAAGACCAAGATACACCTTCATCCTTGTATAATCCAGTTATCCTGGAGATACACGACAGGTTGTGGGGACGAGGATGATGGGATCTTCCTCGTTATTGTGATGTGCAGCGGGTTGCTCCCGTCTGGACCGGTAATGTTGGAGCGATGCTAGCAGCTTAGCAGCTAACGTAGGCGACGGCTCTGTATAGTCCAGATACAGGACTGCAGTTCCACGACACGGCAGAAACCTTCGACCCTGATGAAGAAAGGCTTCTGCAGCGCTTGTCTGCTAACCACATGGAGCAAGACGGGAGAAGAGCCGTGTTGTTACCCGTGGTTGGGCGGAAGAGTTCGGCCTTGCTAAAGGACTTGATATCACCGGAAACGTTCAGTGAAGTTGCTTTGGCAACCTTGCTACAGACGTTGCGGGGTTTTACACGCCAAAGAAGAAGGTATTGGCAGAAAGATTTGCTTTTAGAAGCCGCCGACAACAGTCTGGAGAGGCTTTTGCTGATTACATTGCTACTAGCTTGAAAGGATTAGCTTCTACATGCCATTTTGGCGCGAGCCTGGAGGAGCAGCTCCGAGATCAGCTCGTGTGTGGGACGTCTAACGAAGAGCTGCGCCGGAAGTTACTGATGCCGCCATTGGCGAGGGACTAACATGGCAAAAGATGGTGGAAGTAACGAACAATTTCCAACGCAGGAATTCTGGAGCAGGAAGCAGGCAGAAGGGACAGTAGTCATCTGTGCATATGCGAGCGGATCATGTCGGGGTGCGGAGACACCGAGAGCTCAGGACTGCGCGGAACCAGAGGGAGGTCGGTGACAGCCACCAGGACCGCTACAGGGGCCTCGGGAAGGGACACGGACCGGGGAGCTGCCGCTTCAAAGACTTCCGGTGTCGCGGATGTGGAAAGAACGGACATCTGGAGCGAGCCTGTCAGAACCAGCGCACCGACGCCGGTAGGGACCAAGGGAGGCGGTCTGCTGGACCTTCGTCTGCCCGCCCGCCTCGGAAACCTTACAAAGTGGTGATAAAATGCAGTGGTGTTAGGATGTACATGGAGGTAGATACCGGGGCAGCCATGTCAGTTATCTCAGAGAGCTGTACAAATCCAAACTGAAAGGGTCGAAATTGCATTCATGTGACGTTACATTGAGAACATACACAGACCAACTGTTAGCTTTGTTGGGTAAAATGCAACCGCTTGCCATATGGGGGCGCTAGCGCGCCCGCTATTTTCCGGCGCACTATGGATGAAGTATTACCAGGGCTTGATGGTGTGGTATGCTACTTAGACGATATGTTGATAACAGGAACAGATACCACCGCACATCTGCACAATCTTAACACCTGTTACAGAGACTGGAAGAACATGGGCTGAGGCTTAACAAAGAGAAATGCGCCTCCTTTCAGAACAGTGTGGCCTACCTCGGGCATGTACTTGATGCCGAGAGTGTGCGCCCAATTAAAGAGAACACTGAGGCTATTGACAAAGCTCCTGTGCCAAAAAATGTGACAGAATTGAGGTCGTACTTAGCCATGCTCAATTACTATGGCAAATGTATACCAAACCTGTCCAGCGAGATTAAGCCTATGACTGAGCTCCTACATAAAGATAAAGAGGGATTGGACAAGAACATGTCAAGAGGCGTTTGAGCGTACTAAAGCACAGCTTGTAGCCGCGCCAGTGCTTACACACTGTGATCCTAAACTGCCTGTAATTTTGGCATGTGATGCTTCGCCTTACGGCATAGGTGCCGTGATTTCACATCAGTTTCCAGACAACAGTGAGAAACCTATAGCCTACGTGTCTAGGACACTCACTAAAACAGAAGTCAGCTATTCTCAGATAGAGAAAGAAGCACTTAGTATCATCTTTGGGGTGACTAAGTTTAATGACGATCTGTGTGGACGAACGTTTACTCTGCTTACAGACCACAAACCACTCCTAAAGATACTAGGGCCCAAGACTGGAGGGCCTACATTGGCAGCAGCTAGGCTGCAGAGGTGGTCATTAATTTTAGCAGCATACCAGTATGACATACGTTACAAGCCATCCTTACAACATGCAGAGGCGGATGCATTACCGCGTTTACCACTACAGACTCAAGAGGCAGTCTCAGATTATAGTTCTGTGTTTAGGGTCTCATTCTTGGATAAAGTGCCAGTGTTGTTACGTGAATTGCATGAATATCACAGGGAATGGTAAAGATGAAGGCATTAGCCTGTAGTCACTTTTGGTAGCCAAACCTTGATTCTGACATAGAGTCACTGGTAAACAGTTGCCAGACATGCCAGTTAAACAGACACCAGCCTGCCACAGCTCCTGTTCACAACTGGAGCTGGCCTAACTGTCCTTGGCAGAGGATACACATAGATTATGCTCAGAAGGAAAGCTCAACTTCCTAGTGATCACTGGTAGCTATTCACGTTTGCCAGAAGTAGCTTTGATGAGTAGCACTACATCTGAAAAGACCATAGAGGTTTTGAGGGGATACTTTGCCACTTGGGGTCTTCCAGACGAACTTGTGTCTGATAATGGACCACAATGTGTATCTGCTGAGTTTGAAACCTTCCTGAAAAACAATGGGGTGAAACACATCAAGAGTTCTCCTCACCCCCCAGCTTCTAATGGGGCTGCAGAGCGTTTGGTGCAGAAGCTGAAAACAGCTCGTGGAAAGGGAAAGAGTAACAACATGACGTTGCAGCACTGCATACACACTTTCCTATTCTGTTATAGGACACCACAGTCTACTACAGGGAAAATACCTGCAGACTTGTTTCTCAGACGTCAATCCAAAACCAGGTGGTCTCTCCCCAAACCTAATTTCCCAGAGTCCATGCAACAGAGACAGGACAGTCAACAGTCCAAACAAGCAGATAAGTTGGCACAAGTCAGACACTTCCTACCAAAACAGAAGGTGTTGGTTGGAAACCACAGGGGAGGGGAAGGTGTTAAATGGGTGCCTGGGTGCATTGTAAAGGCACTTGGTCCTGTCACATATCTTGTGAAAGTGTATGGAAAGGTGTACAAGAGACCTGTCAATCAAATGATCAATACTGAGATGGAGACCTGTAATGTGTCTGATGATCTGATGATGATCTGAGGGTTGTTCCACATGTATCACATGCATGTGGAACAACGCCTGTAGACGTCCCAGAATCCACTGAGAGGGTTGTGCAGCAAGGATCCAGTGATGCTGCTCCCTCCTCAGCTGCAGAGGGTGTCCAGCAGAGGGCGCAGCGGCAGGTGAAGCCGCCTGAGATTAAATCTGTGAGAACCCAGTTGTTGTTATAACCATGTCGTGTTGAAAAGAGGTAAAAAAAAGAAAAATGAAATGTTGTTGTACTGTAAATGTACTGGGTTCAGATTTCAGGGGAGGAGTGTAGTGTATGGAGATACACACGAAAGCAAATGTTTTTATTTGCAGTAATATGTATTTCATGTTTGACCTCTGACCCTCGATGTCTATTGGTTGTGTATGTTGTATAAATGTTGTATAAATGGTGCGCCCCCCCTTGGCAGAAGACAGAGCACGAGGGTCACTCATGTGTTTTCCTGCCTGCTTAACGCAGTCGTGTTGTAATGTTACTACGGTCTAGCAAAGAAAAGAGGAAGACCACGATACACCTTCATCCTTGTTTAATTCAGTTATCCTGGAGATACACGACAGGTAGCCCTTGGCTAGCGGGTCGGACCCTTTAGTCGACTGGTTAACGTAGTCGCCGGTGGTGCGAGAGATATGGGTTTGCGTCCCAGCTGTGACGGTTCCCCGACCGCCCCCCTGAATTCGCTGCATTACTTTATTTTGTTATATTTTAAAAGTATGCTATTCCAGCAGGGTCCCGGCCCTTTAAGCCCTAACGTTTTCAACACGAGCCCCAGCCCCTCCCTCATTGGTTGTGTTGTTCCTGATGTTGCTTTTCAAACGTTTCCTACCCTCCCACCGGTTGCTGTGCACCGTAACCAGGGGCGTGGTGCGAAGCAGCATAGCGTTTATTCGCTGGTTTATTTCTTGGTTGTATAGCCAACATGAGTGCGTGACACACGAAACAGGCTTGAGCTGCTATGAGGTAAACTCGTTTTCCTACATCTATCTTCATATTCCGCTGCTCATCTGTGGAGCACTTTTATCAACTCCGTTGATGGTTTCCGTAAAAACGCGCTCTCTCTCTCTCTCTCTCTAAATATATATATATATTTAAATAAATATGTAGCTCCTTATTTATATATATATTTTTGCTCCTTATTTTTTGAGCACTTTCCCTACCCTTGAGTGTTTCTTTTAACAAAGTTATATGTATATATATATGGTGATTTGTATGAGAGGTCTGACACTAAGGAAGGAGAAAAGGACTTGTACCAATTGGCTAGACAGAGGGACCGAGCTGGGAAGGATGTGCAGCAAGTTAGGGTGATCAAGGATAGAGATGGAAATGTGCTGACAAGCGAGGAGAGTGTGCTGAGCAGGAGGAAGGAGTACTTTGAGGGGCTGATGAATGAAGAAAACGAGAGAGAGAGAAGGTTGGATGATGTGGGGATAGTGAATCAGGAAGTTCAGTGGATTAGCAAGGAGGAAGTGAGGGCAGCTATGAAGAGGATGAAGAGTGGAAAGGCAGTTGGTCCTGATGACATACCTGTGGAGGTATGGAGGTGTTTAGGAGAGATGGCAGTGGGTTTTTTAACTAGATTGTTTAACACAATCCTGGAAAGTGAGAGGATGCCTGAGGAGTGGAGAAGAAGCATACTGGTACCGATTTTCAAGAACAAGGGTGATGTGCAGAACTGTAACAACTACAGAGGTATAAAGTTGATCAGCCACAGCATGAAGATATGGGAAAGAGTAATAGAAGCTAGGTTAAGAGGAGGAGAGGTGATGATCAGCAGCAGCAGTATGGGTTCATGCCATGAAAGAGCACCACAGATGTGATGTTTGCTTTGAGAGTGTTGATGGAGAAGTATAGAGAAGGTCAGAAAGAGTTGCATTGTGTCTTTGTAGATTTAGAGAAAGCTTATGACAGGGTGCCGAGAGAGGAGGTGTGGTATTGTATGAGGAAGTCAGGAGTTGTAGAGAAGTATGTAGGAGTGGTGCAGGATATGTAGGAGTGGTGCAGGATATGTATGAGGGAGGTGTGACAGTGGTGAGGTGTGGGGTTGGAATGACAGATGGGTTCAAGGTTGAGGTGGGATTACATCAAGGATCGGCTCCGAACCCTTTCTTGTTTGCAGTGGTGATGGACAGGTTGACGGACGAGATCAGGCAGGAGTCTCTGGACTATAATGTTTGCGGATGACATTGTGATGTGTAGTGAGAGTAGGGTGCAGGTGGAGGAGAGCCTGGAGAGGTGGAGGTATGCACTGGAGAGAAGAGGAATGAAAGTCAGGAGGAGCAAGACAGAATACCTATGCGTGAATGAGAGGGAGGACAGTGGAATGGTGAGGATGCAAGGAGTAGGGGTGATGAAGGCATATGAGTTTAAATACTTGGGGTCGACTGTCCAAAGTAACGGGGAGTGCAGGAGAGAGGTGAAGAAGAGAGTGCAGGCAGGGTGGAGTGGGTGGAGAAGAGTGTCAGGAGTGATGTGGGACAGAAGGGTACCAGCAAGAGTTAAAGGGAAGGTTTACAAGATGGTGGTGAGACCAGCTATGTTGTATGGTTTGGAGACAGTGGCACTGATGAAAAGACAGGAGGAGGAGCTGGAGGTGGCAGAGATGAAGATGATAAGATTTTCATTGGGAGTGATGAAGAAGGACAGGATTAGGAACGAGTATATTAGAGGGACAGCTCAGGTTGGACAGTTTGGAGACAAAGCAAGAGAGACAAGACTGAGATGGTTTGGACATGTGTGGAGGAGAGATGCTGGGTATACTGGGAGAAGGATGCTGAATATGGAGCTGCCAGGGAAGAGGAGAAGAGAAAGGCCAAAGAGGAGGTTTATGGAGGTGGTGAGGGAGGACATGCAGGTGGCTGGTGTGACAGAGGAAGATGCAGAGGACAGGAAGAGATGGAAACGGATGATCCGCTGTGGCGCCCCCTAACGGGAGCAGCTCAAAGTGATATATATATATATATATATATATATATATATATATATATATATATATATATATATATATATATATATATATATATATACAGTATATAGCGTCCCCCCCCAAAAAACCGTCAATGGTGTTATAAGTGCTCAACTAATGAGAAGCGGAATGTTGATATATATATATATATATATATATATATGTGTGTGTGTGTGTGTGTGTGTGTGTGTGTATATATATGTGTGTGTATATATGTATATGTATGTATATGTATGTAGATAGATAGATAGATAGATAGATAGATAGATAGATAGATAGATACCCATTCATTATCCGAACCGCTTGTCCTGCTCTCAGGGTTGCGGGGATGCTGGAGCCTATCCTAGCAGTAATATGTCATATACACATGTATACACACACACACACACACACACACACACAGCCACAGCCACTGAGGATGCACAAGCCAGTGCAGGAGCGTGCTGGAGGTGAAGAGAGTGTCAGACAGAGTGATGAGTATGAAGCTGGAAATTGAAGGTTTATTGCTGAATGTTATCAGCACATATGCCCCGCAAGTTGGGTGTGAGATGGATGAAAAAGAAGAATTCTGGAGTGAGTTGGACGACATGGTGGAGAGGGTACCCAAGGAGGAGAGAGTGGTGATTGGAGCGGACATCAATGGACATGTTGGTGAAGGGAACAGAGGTGATGAGGAGGTGATGGGAAGGTATGGAGTCAAGGAGAGAAATGTGGAAGGACAGATGGTGGTGGATTTTGCGAAAAGGATGGAAATGGCTGTGGTGAATACATATTTCAAGAAGAGGGAGGAACACAGGGTGACGTACAAGAGTGGAGGAAAGTGCACACAGGGGGACTATGTCTTATGTAGAAGGCGCCATCTGAAAGGGATTGGAGACTGCAAGGTGGTGACAGGGGAGAACGTAGCTAGGCAGCATCGGCTGGTGGTCTGTAGGATGACTTTGGAGACCAAGAAGAGGAAGAGAGTGAAGACACAGCCGAAGATCAAATGGTGGAAGTTGAAGAAGGAAGACTGTTGTGTGGAGTTCAGGCAGGAGGTAAGACAGGCACTGGGTGGTAGTGAAGAGTTGCCAGATGGCTGGAAAACCACTGCAGAAATAGTGAGGGAGACAGCTAGGAAGGTACTTGGTGTATGTATAAACATTTATATATAAATATATATGAAGAGAGAGACACAGAGAGAGAGAGAGAGAGAGAGAGAGACAAGAGAGAGAGAGACAAGAGAGACAAGAGAGAGAGGAGACAGAGAGAGACAGAGAGAGAGGAGACAGCCAGAGACACAGAGAGAGAGAGAGAGAGAGAGAGAGAGAGAGAGAAGAGAGACAAGACAGAGAGAGACAGAGAGAGACAAGAGAGAGAGACAAGAGAGAGAGAGAGAGAGACAAGAGAGAGACAGAGAGAGACGAGAGAGAGAGAGAGAGAGACAAGAGAGAGAGAGAGAGAGACAAGAGAGAGACAGAGAGAGACAGAGAGAGACAAGAGAGAGACAGAGAGAGACAAGAGAGAGAAGAGAGAGAGAGAGACAAGAGAGAGAGAGATTAGGAGGAGTGCAGACCCACAGCAGTCAACACAATAAGAGGGAGGAGGTAACCTTGGCTTCCACAGGATGTGGAAACCCAGCACCATGATGTCACCATCAGTAACCCCTGCCACGCTCACAGGGTGTGTGCCTGTGTGTGTGTGTGTGTGTGTGTGTGTGTGTGTGCCTGTGTGTGTGTGTGTGTGTGTGTGTGTATCCATCTATCTGTCTGTCTGTCTGTCTGTCTGTCTGTCTCTGTTCTATTAGTTCAGGGGTCTCAAACTCAGATTACCTGGGGGCGACTTGACAGGTGGTCTTATGGAGGGGTGCCGGTGCAACAGGGTGGAGGGAAGACTTGCCACCATGTGACCTACACAAGGTTTTGGATGATTATTTCCCATGTGTTCAGGGTTTGCACCTGAACAGGTAGCTATGTATGTATGTAGACGTAGTGCAGCCTGGCCTAGGCCTACACCTTTAGCTCACTGCTAGCCAGAAACCTGCCACTTCTTCTGCAGTGGACACAGGTGACACACACTTTTGTTCAGGGACAGGGCAGTGGACATCGTGAGGACAGTCTGGAGACGCTCATTGGTCAGTCTGGACCTATGCTTTTGTAGCCTCTTTTAGCCCGTGACTATGGAGGGCAGGGCCCCTGGTTATCTCACGACAAGCCAGTTTACATTCGTCTTAGCTTGGGTTCCCTCATTTTACCAATTCCCATGAGATGAATAACCTCCAGATGAATAATCAAACGAGACAAGGTTGCAACTGGACATATTAGTTATTGTCTTGTCTCATCTCATCTCATCTTCAGCCGCTTCTCCGGGGTCGGGTCACGGTGGCAGCAAGCCAAGTAGGGCACTCCAGATGTCCCTCTCCCCAGCAACGCCCTCCAGCTCCTCCTGGAGGATCCCAAGGCGTTCCCAGGCCAGACTGGACATGTAGTCCCTCCAGGGAGTTCTGGGTCTACCCCGGGGTCTCCACCCAGTCAGACGTGCCAGGTAAACCTCCAAAGGAAGGCGCCCAGGAGGCATCCTGATCAGATGCCCGAACCACCTCAACTGGCTCCTTTTGATGTGAAGGAGCAGCAGCTCTACTCCGAGCTCCCTCCGGATGTCCAAGCCCCTCACCCTATCTCTAAGGCCGAGCCCCTCACCCTATCTCTAAGGCCGAGCCCCTCACCCTATCTCTAAGGCCGAGCTCCTCACCCTATCTCTAAGGCCGAGCCCAGACACCCTATCTCTAAGGCTGAGCCCCACACCTTATCTCTAAGGCTGAGCTCCTCACCCTATCTCTAAGGCCGAGCCCCTCACCCTATCTCTAAGGCCGAGCTCCTCACCCTATCTCTAAGGCTGAGCCCAGACACCCTATCTCTAAGGCTGAGCCCAGACACCCTATCTCTAAGGCTGAGCCCAGACACCCTATCTCTAAGGCTGAGCCCAGACACCCTATCTCTAAGGCTGAGCCCAGACACCCTATCTCTAAGGCTGAGCCCAGACACCCTATCTCTAAGGCTGAGCCCAGACACCCTATCTCTAAGGCTGAGCCCAGACACCCTATCTCTAAGGCTGAGCCCAGACACCCTATCTCTAAGGCTGAGCCCCTCACCCTATCTCTAAGGCCGAGCCCCTCACCCTATCTCTAAGGCCGAGCCCCCCACCCTATCTCTAAGGCCGAGCTCCTCACCCTATCTCTAAGGCCGAGCCCAGACACCCTATCTCTAAGGCTGAGCCCCACACCTTATCTCTAAGGCTGAGCTCCTCACCCTATCTCTAAGGCCGAGCCCCTCACCCTATCTCTAAGGCCGAGCTCCTCACCCTATCTCTAAGGCTGAGCCCAGACACCCTATCTCTAAGGCTGAGCCCAGACACCCTATCTCTAAGGCTGAGCCCAGACACCCTATCTCTAAGGCTGAGCCCAGACACCCTATCTCTAAGGCTGAGCCCAGACACCCTATCTCTAAGGCTGAGCCCAGACACCCTATCTCTAAGGCTGAGCCCAGACACCCTATCTCTAAGGCTGAGCCCAGACACCCTATCTCTAAGGCTGAGCCCCTCACCCTATCTCTAAGGCTGAGCCCAGACACCCTATCTCTAAGGCTGAGCCCCTCACCCTATCTCTAAGGCTGAGCCCCTCACCCTATCTCTAAGGCTGAGCCCCTCACCCTATCTCTAAGGCTGAGCCCCTCACCCTATCTCTAAGGCTGAGCCCCTCACCCTATCTCTAAGGCTGAGCCCCTCACCCTATCTCTAAGGCTGAGCTCCTCACCCTATCTCTAAGGCTGAGCCCAGACACCCTACGGAGGAAACTCATTTCAGCCGCTTGTATCCACGATCTCACCCGACGCTTGACTGGTAAATTAAGAGCTTTGCCTCCCGGCTCAGCTCCTTCTTCGTTTAGTTATTTGTCTTGTAAAATACTACTACTACTACTTTCGGCTGCTCCCGTTAGGGGGCGCCACAGCGGATCATCCCTTTCCATTTCTTCCTGTCTTCTGCGTCTTCCTCTGTCACACCAGCCACCTGCATGTCCTCCCTCACCACATCCATAAACCTCCTCTTTGGCCTTCCTCTTCTCCTCTTCCCTGGCAGCTCCATATTCAGCATCCAAGTTATTTGTCTTGTAAAATAAGAAAACAAAATAAATAGTGCACTTTCACTGTATCAGGCCCAATGCAGTTCCGATACTAGGATAAAGTAGGTAGTAGTACCTGTTTCAATATTCCAAACCAAACACATAAACATTAGCTAAACTAAAGCCGGCATCTGTCAAACTAATGGGAGGTCCTCAAAAACCCACCCTCGCTGCAGGCCCGATGTCACGTGTCCAGCCCATGTTGTCTTCACTCTTGCGAGTGAAAGAGACAAACGTCCTCACCCAGTT
>NC_079230.1:1747115-1749615 GCF_029633865.1 Lampris incognitus | reverse complement strand
CATGCCACTTTAAAAACCATCTCTGCTGCGCAGGGATCTTCTGTAACTGAGTCCTCAAAGGACCCACAAATAGAAGAAGATGGTCATCATCGGGCACCATGGACAACCAGCCAGCAAGCAAGTGTGTGTGTGTGTATGTGTGTGTGTGTGTGTGTGTGTGTGTGTGTGTGTGTGTGTTTGTGTGTGTGTGTGTGTGGGGGGGGGGGGAGTTAACCAGAAGCAGATGACCTGCTAGTCGATACAGAAAGACTTCCTGGTTGCAGTCAGCTGACCTCTGACCTCAGGGAGAATAACAGGAAGTTTGAGCTGCTCTCTCTTCTCTTCTTTTTCTCTCTATCTCTCCATCTATGTGTCTCCATCTATGTGTCTCCACCTATGTGTCTCCAACTATGTGTCTCCATCTATGTGTCTCCATCTATGTGTCTCCAACTATGTGTCTCCACCTATGTGTCTCCATCTATGTGTCTCCAACTATGTGTCTCCATCTATGTGTCTCCACCTATGTGTGTCCACCTATGTGTGTCCATCTATGTGTCTCCATCTATGTGTCTCCACCTATGTGTGTCCACCTATGTGTGTCCATCTATGTGTCTCCACCTATGTGTGTCCACCTATGTGTGTCCATCTATGTGTCTCCATCTATGTGTCTCCATCTATGTGTCTCCACCTATGTGTGTCCATCTATGTGTCTCCACCTATGTGTGTCCACCTATGTGTGTCCATCTATTTGTCTCCATCTATGTGTCTCCACCTATGTGTGTCCATCTGTGTCCATCTATCTGTCTCTGTCTGTCTGTGTGTTTCTCAGGTCATCTCCGCTCTGTGTGTGTACATGATTGTCTCTGTTTACACTGAGTGTGTATGTGTGTGTGTGTGTGTGTGTGTGCGTGCGTGTGTGTGTGTGTGTGTGTGTGGAGGGAATTTTAAGTGAGTCCTTCAGCAGACAGGGAAACACACACACACACACACACATACATACATACAAACACACACACACACACATACACACACACACACACACAAACACACACACACACACACATACATACATACAAACACACACACACACACACACACACACACACACATACATACAAACACACACACACACACACACACACACACACACACACACACACACATACCTCGACAGCGCACATCGGAGTCCACGGCCTCGTGACCAGGCCGACAGGCACAGTATGACGTGGGTTGCCCCACCCACTGGCCGTCCTCACCGCAAAGCATGCTGGGAGGCCGCACCTGCTCACCAGGCGGAGTCACAGCATTTTCTACACACACTCCCTGGGCCTAGAACACACACACACACACACACACACACACACACACACACACACACACACACACACACACACACACAGAGGGGAAAGGGTGGTCATGTGACTTATCACCGCGGTTGTGCGCTGTGCTCCGTTGTGAGGGTCCATTCCGATGTACACAACCCCCGACACAAACACACACACCTGCTCCACCAGTGAGTGGGGGGTGGTCTCGGGGAAGCGGGCGAAGGCCTTGGTGAGGGCGGGGCATTTCTTGTAGTACACCCTGACGGCCAGCAGGGCCATACAGGCGCCCTGGCTTTGGAAGGCCAGGTAGAGCCCTCTCTGTCTCAGTGGACCGATCCGAACCGTCTTCACATTAGAACGCTTCTCACCCCCCCGCTGCAGGAGATGGTCTGCTGCCACCGTGTCCACCTGCAGACGGACACACAGACGGACAGATGAACACACAGACAGACACACACACAGACGGACACACACACAGACGGACAGATGGACACACAGATGGACAGATGGACACACAGATGGACACAAAGACGGACAGATGAACAGATAGACAGATGGACACACAGATGGACACACAGATGGACAGACACACAGATGGACAGACAGACAGGACAGACAGATGGACACACAGACGGACAGATGAGCAGACAGACAGGACAGACAGATGGACACACAGACGGACAGATGAGCAGACAGACAGGACAGACAGATGAACACACAGACAGACACACAGATGGACAGACACACAGACGGACAGACACACAGACGGACAGACACACAGATGGACAGATGGACACACAGATGGACACAAAGACAGACAGATGAACAGACAGACAGATAGACAGATGGACACACAGATGGACAGACACACAGATGGACAGACAGACAGGACAGACAGATGGACACACAGACGGACAGATGAGCAGACAGACAGGACAGACAGATGGACACACAGACGGACAGATGAGCAGACAGACAGATAGACACACAGACGGAAAGATGAACAGACAGACAAGACGGACAGATGGACACACAGATGGACAGATGAACAGACAGACAAGACGGACAGATGGACACACAGATGGACAGATGAACAGACAGACAAGACGGACAGATGGAAAGGCAGACGGACAGACGGACATACACACAGATGGACAGACACACAGACGGACAGACGGACACGCAGACACACAGAC
>NC_079230.1:1739615-1744615 GCF_029633865.1 Lampris incognitus | reverse complement strand
TCCATCATGGTGAACCTGAGACAGCAAATTAAACCACACCGCCTGAGTCACGTTTCACTGCCACTGCTGCTAATACTACTGCTAATACTACTGCTAATACTACTGCTAATACTACTACTAATAGTGCTACTAATGACCGAGTACTTGCTCCGCTTGTCGAATGAAGGATGTTGCAGGTTATTGATTAGTCTGCTGATCACCCTGTGGTGAAGAGAAGAACTGCAGCTCAGTTCTTCTCTTCACCACAGGGTGATCAGCGACATTCACACGCTGTGTTTGTAACATGGACTTCAGGCCAAGCCAGCGGCCAATCACATGTCAGCCAACCTGATTTCTACGTAGAGAACAGTCCCCGCCTTCCTGGGAATCCAGCACGTCCTCAGCCAATAGGACAGCGAGCTGTCAGGAGCACAGATCTCATAGATCCGTACGCTGTTCGACTCTTCATCCAACCCACTGATCTCATCCCACTGCAGACAGACAGACAGACAGACAGACAGACAGACAGACAGACAGACAGACAGGCAGACAGACAGGCAGACAGACAGACAGATAAATAGATAGACATGTGTGTGTGTGTGATGTGTGTTTCAGACAGGGTGATGTGATGCATGTATTACAGTGGTGCAGTAGTTAGAGGAAAGATGCATGCTTGCTTCCCGCTTGCTTTTCTAACCTCTCGCTTCCAGCTTGCTGCCGCTGGCTAGCTCTTGTGGTGAACAAGGGAGCAGCCCAGTGTGTAAGCCTTCCCCCGCCAGTACATAGCCTCTCCTTCGCCAAGACCTCTGCCAGGCCTCCTCGTGGCCACACACGGTAACTGGGCGCCTTGCGGCCTCGGGCAGACTTGGTAGGGGATCTCGGAGCTGCAGTGGTCCCCAGAGGCTGTTCATGGCCAACCACTGCCCCGCTGCCTTGTGGGGAGTCTACTGAGACAAAGGCTAGGGGAGCACACCCCAAGGGAAGAGCAACGTGTTTGACGACACACATTAGGCAGTTCTTCAACAGTCTGGAATTCCCGGCAGCCTCCTGCAGTCATGATGGGTGACTGGGTGTCCTGCCTGGGTATGAGCCCTTACCACCAGGACCAACCTGTCATGGCAAAGACGGCGCTACAGAGGACTCTACTGACACAAAACATCCTGGATGCACCCACGAGCTAAACACTGGCTCCTGATTGATTATATCATAAGAAGACATACTGACACTAGTGATGTCTTGCTGACCCGAGCAAAGAGAGGTGCAGAATGCTGGACGGATCACCGCCTGATCCTGACCAAGCTCCACATCAAAGCACCCCCCCCCACAGCGTCTCAAGAAACCCATAAAAAAGTAATTGAACTGTGCTAAATTGAAGTCAGCCCCAGCACAGAATGAGTTCCATCGCTCTGTAGGTACGATGGCACTAGAGTTTGAGACCATTCTGAGTTCTGACAATTCCATGGATCAGAAATGGACCTCCTTAAACTCACTGCTACATCAAGCTGCAGTCGACTCTATAGGCTACAGAGCCAGAAAACATCAAGACTGGTTCGACGAGAACTCTGACATCATTACCTCTCTGCTGGAAATCATGCGTAGGGCACACAGGGCTACTCTCAACTGCCCCACATCCACCATCTTTCAGCAGCAGTGGCAGATAGCATGAGGTACAAACAACCTTGTGCACTCTCCAAGATACACGGTGGATGAACAAAGCTCACGAGATTCAATCATATGCTGACAGAAATGATATGCACAACTTACACAATTCTATAAAGACTATATACATATGGCCCTAGTAACTGCTCTATCACACCCTTAAAATCAGAGGACGGACTGACAACTCGGACAGACCAAAAGCGGATACTGGCAAGGTGGGCTGAGCATTTTGAAGTCCTACTTAACCAGCACTCACCAACTGACCAATCCATCCTGGAAGAGCTGCCAATTCATCCGCCCATCTCAGACCTTGACCACTCGCCAACTTTTCAAGAAGTACTTATAGCCATCAACTCCCTCGAGAACAATAAGTCCCCTGGCAGTGATGGTATCTGAGCAGAACTCCTAAAACAAGGGGGATACTTGTGCACCAGAATGATCTATCAGCTTGTCCTGCAGGCCTGGGACCAGGTGAGTGTCCCTCAACAATGGAGGGACGCTAAAATTGTCACCCTGTACAAAAACAGGGGTGACAAGTCCATCTGCAGCAACAGTCGTGCATACCCTGCTAGCTGTTGCGGGCAAGGTCCTAGCAAAGGTCCTGCTATGCAGGATGGTGATGCACTTAACAGAACATCTGCTGCCAGAGCCACAGTGCCGTTTCAGGAAGAACATGAGTACGGTGGATATGATTTTCACAGAAAGACAGCTGCAAGAAAAGTGCCACCAACAACATCACGACATTTTCATGGCTTTTTTCGACCTCTCCAAAGCTTTTGACACTGTGAATTGAGAGGTACTTTGAAAATCCTGAGAAAGTTTTGCTGTCCAAGTAAATTTGTGAATATTCTATCACAGTTCCTGATGGGATGGTGGCACGGGTGGCCATAGGAGGACAGGAATCTGAGCCCTTTAATGTATGCACTGGAGAGAGGCAGGGGTGTGTGCTGGCTCTTCAGCATTTACCTCCTATGTGTCACACAACTTTTTCATAAAGATCTGAAAGGTAGCGGGTAGGGTGGCGGTCTATTCTGTTGCCTACCAACACGGGGATCGCCAGTTCGAATCCCCGTGTTACCTACAGCTTGGTCGGGCGTCCCTACAGACACAACTGGCCATGTCTGTGGGTGGGAAGCCGGGTGTGGGTATGCGTCCTGGTCCCTGCACTAGTGCCTCCTCTGGTCGGTCGGGGCGCCTGTTCGTGGGGGGAGGGGGAACTGAGGGGAATAGCGGGATCCTCCCACACGCCACGTTCCCATGGCGAAACTCCTCACTGTCAGGTGAAAAGAAGCGGCTGGTGACTCCACATGTATGGGAGGAGGCATGTGGTAGTCTGCAGCCGTCCCCGGATCAGCAGAGGGGGAGGAGCAGAGACCGGGACGGCTCAGAAGAGTGGGGTAATTGGCTGGATACAATTGGGAGAAAAAAAAAAGGGAGGGGGATCCGATTTTTTAAAAAATGATCTGGAAGACAGTAGTGGGATCACAATAGACTTTAGGCTGGACGGGAACCTCTTAAGCATCCAAAGTTCCAGGCAACCACCAAGTTGTCAGCAGTGCAGGTCCTTGAGTTGCGGTACACCGATGACTGCACTCTTGTAGTTGACACACCAGAAACCATCATTGCCACAGTTGTGAACGCCTGCAGCAGGCTGGGTCTATCAGTCAACACCACCAAGACTGAGGTGTTATGCCAATGGAGGTCCAGCCCCCCACCCACTATGCCTGTCTTCACTATAGAACACCAACCGCTCTCAGTGGCTCCATCTTTCAAATACCTGGGCAGCATCCTTTCTGAGAGCTGCAACAATGATCAGGAAATTCATAATAGAATCAAACAAGCCTCTGCAGCCTTCGGCAAACTCCGATGTAGGGCCTTCCAAAACAAACACCTCCACCTGCACACCAAAATTGCCATTTACAACGCCATCTGCATCACAACTCTCCTATATACAGCTATGAAGTCTGGATCACATACAGCTGCCACCTACGGTTGCTGGACTGGTTCCACATAAGGTGTCTGCAGCGACTCATTGGGACCACGTGGCATGAAATTGTTCCCTATGCCGAGATTCTTAGGACAAACTGCAAGAGTACAGAAGCCACAGTCACTGAACACCAGCTGCGCTGGCTTGGGCATGTCATCAGGATGCCTCAAGAACGCCTGCCACGTCAAGTCCTGTATGGATAGCTTCACCTGGGCCGCCGGTCCGCAGGTGGTCAGAAGAAGCGATACCGAGACCAGCTAAAAACATCGCTGAAGAAATGTTGTATCGACCCCTTGAGACTGGAGCAAGCTGCCATCAACCGTTCCAACTGGCGGGAGATCTGCCACAAAGGTACAGAACAGCTGGAAATGGAGAGGAACTAGAAAAACAACAGTAAAGACTAAGGAGACACACAACCATGCCTGCCCCCACTGACTCACACTTCATATGCCCCACGTGCAATAACACTTGTGGGTCAAGAACTGGACTCTACAGTCATCCAAGACCACATCGTTAACCAGGAGGGACGTCATCATCGGACTCGGTGGACTACCAGCAAGCATGTGTGTGCGTGTGCGTGTGTGTGTGTGTGTTTACCTGTTGTTCGTCATTGGGGTAGATCGTCCATTTGAGGTCTGATGTCTCCAACTTGGTGTTCATCACTACCTCTGAACGGCAGGGAGACAGGACAGAGGACACACTAATGTTCAACATGACAAAACTCAACAAGTGAGATTCATTTGGTTTAAACAGGTTTATGTTGACACTAGAGGCACACATAACATTAACAGTGAGCTCCATAGCTCATCAATGTGTGTGTGTGTGTATATCTACACACACACACACACACACACACACACACACACACACATATATATATATATACATTTATACATATATATACACACATATGTATGTATGTACAGTGCATCTGGAAAGTATTCCCACCCCTTCACTTTCCCCACATGTTGTTATGTTACAGCCTTATTCCAAAATGGATTAAATTCCTGTTTTCCCTCATCAATCTACACACAACACCCCATAATGACAAGCAAAAAAGGTTTTGTAGAAATTTTTGCAAATTTATTAAAAATAAAAAACTGAAATACTGCATGTACATAAGTATTCACACCCTTTACTCAGTACTTGGTTGAGGCACCCTTGGCAGCGATTACAGCCTCAAGTCTTCTTGGGTATGAAGCTACAAGCTTGGCACACCTATATTTGGGGTATTTCTCCCATTCTTCTCTGCAGATCCTCTCCAGCTCTGTAAGGTTAGATGGGGAGCGTCGCTGCACAGCTATTTTCAGGTCTTTCCAGAGATGTTCAATGGGGTTCAAGTCTGGGCTCTGGCTGGGCCACTCAAGGACATTCA